>NW_027009379.1:0-46706 GCF_036934945.1 Oncorhynchus masou masou | reverse complement strand
TCTATAGAGGCTGTAGTAGTCAGGGTAACTCTATAGAGGCTGTAGTAGTCAGTAACACTATAGAGGCTGTAGTAGTCAGTAACACTATAGAGGCTGCTAGTAGTCAGTAACATTCTATAGAGACTGTAGTAGCCAGTAACATTCTATAGAGCCTGTAGTAGTCAGTAATACTGTTCTCTACAGTAACTCTATAGAGGCTGTAGTAGTCAGTAACACTCTATAGAGGCTGTAGTTGCCAGTCATACTATAGAGGCTGTAGTAGTCAGTAACACTATAGAGGCTGTAGTAGTCATTAACACTATAGAGGCTGTAGTAGTCAGTAACACTATAGAGGCTGTAGTAGTCAGTAACACTATAGAGGCTGTAGTAGTCAGTAACACTATAGAGGCTGTAGTAGTCAGTAACACTATAGAGGCTATAGTAGTCAGTAACACTCTATAGAGGCTGTAGTAGTCAGTAACACTCTATAGAGGTTGTAGTAGTCCGTAACACTCTATAGAGGCTGTAGTAGTCAGTAACACTCTATAGAGGCTGTAGTAGTCAGTAACTCTATAGAGGCTGTATTAGTCAGTAACTCTATAGAGGCTGTAGTAGTCAGTAACACTATAGAGGCTGTAGTAGTCAGTAACACTATAGAGGGTGTAGTAGTCAGTAACACTATAGAGGCTGTAGTAGTCAGTAACACTATAGAGGCTGTAGTAGTCATTAACACTATAGAGGCTGTAGTAGTCAGTAACACTATAGAGGCTGTAGTAGTCAGTAACACTATAGAGGCTGTAGTAGTCAGTAACACTATAGAGGCTATAGTAGTCAGTAACACTCTATAGAGGCTGTAGTAGTCAGTAACACTCTATAGAGGCTGTAGTAGTCCGTAACACTCTATAGAGGCTGTAGTAGTCAGTAACACTCTATAGAGGCTGTAGTAGTCAGTAACACTGTTCTCTACAGTAACTCTATAGAGGCTGTAGTAGTCAGTAACACTATAGAGGCTGTAGTAGTCAGTAACACTATAGAGGCTGTAGTAGTCAGTAACACTATAGAGACTGTAGTAGTCAGTAACATTCTATAGAGACTGTAGTAGCCAGTAACATTCTATAGAGCCTGTAGTAGTCAGTAATACTGTTCTCTACAGTAACTCTATAGAGGCTGTAGTAGTCAGTAACACTCTATAGAGGCTGTAGTTGCCAGTCATACTATAGAGGCTGTAGTAGTCAGTAACACTATAGAGGCTGTAGTAGTCATTAACACTATAGAGGCTGTAGTAGTCAGTAACACTATAGAGGCTGTAGTAGTCAGTAACACTATAGAGGCTGTAGTAGTCAGTAACACTATAGAGGCTGTAGTAGTCAGTAACACTCTATAGAGGCTGTAGTAGTCAGTAACACTCTATAGAGGCTGTAGTAGTCAGTAACACTCTATAGAGGCTGTAGTAGTCCGTAACACTCTATAGAGGCTGTAGTAGTCAGTAACACTCTATAGAGGCTGTAGTAGTCAGTAACTCTATAGAGGCTGTATTAGTCAGTAACTCTATAGAGGCTGTAGTAGTCAGTAACACTATAGAGGCTGTAGTAGTCATTAACACTATAGAGGCTGTAGTAGTCAGTAACACTATAGAGGCTGTAGTAGTCAGTAACACTATAGAGGCTGTAGTAGTCAGTAACACTATAGAGGCTATAGTAGTCAGTAACACTCTATAGAGGCTGTAGTAGTCAGTAACACTCTATAGAGGCTGTAGTAGTCAGTAACACTGTTCTTCACAGTAACTCCATAGAGGCTGTAGCAGCCTAGGTAACGCTATAGAGGCTGTAGTAGTCAGTAAATGAGAGTTGTGGTAGTCGTAACACTATAAAGACTGTAGTAGTCAGTAACACTGGTAGAGACTGTAGTAGCCAGTAACATTCTATAGAGTCAATAGTCAGTATTATCACCTCACAGTAACTCTATAGAGGCTGTAGTAGTCAGTAACACTCTATAGAGGCTGTAGTTGCCAGTCATACTAAGAGGCTGTAGTAGTCAGTAACACTATAGAGGCTGTAGTAGTCAGTAACACTATAGAGACTGTAGTAGTCAGTAAACACTGTAGAGGCTGTAGTAGTCAGTTATAGAGGCTGTAGTAGTCAGTAACACTATAGAGGCTGTAGTAGTCAGTAACACTATAGAGGCTGTAGTAGTCAGTAACACTATAGAGGCTGTAGTAGTCAGTAACACTATAGAGGCTGTGGTAGTCAGTAACACTATAGAGCTGGAAAGTCAGTAACACTATATAGAGGCTGTAGTAGTCAGTAAAACTCTATAGAGGCTGTAGTAGTCAGTAACACTCTATAGAGGCTGTAGTAGTCAGTAACACTCTATAGAGGCTGTAGTAGCCAGTAACACTATTCTCTAGAGTAATTTTATAAGGCCAGTAGTAGTCAGTAACTCTATAGAGGCTGTGTAGTTGCCAGTCATACTGTAGTAGTCAGTAACACTATAGAGGCTGTAGTAGTCAGTAGCACTATAGAGGCTGTAGTAGTCAGTAACACTATAGAGGCTGTAGTAGTCAGTAACACTATAGAGGCTGTGGTAGTCAGTAACACTATAGAGACTGTAGTAGTCAGTAACTCTAGAGACTGTAGTAGTCAGTAACACTATAGAGGCTGTAGTAGTCAGTAACACTATAGAGGCTGTAGTAGTCAGTAACACTATAGAGGCTGTAGTAGTCAGTAACACTATAGAGGCTGTAGTAGTCAGTAAATACTATAGAGACTGTGTAGTCAGTAACACTATAGAGCTGTAGTAGTCAGTAAATTCTCCATAGAGGCCTGTAGTAGTCAGTAATACTGTTCTCTACTAACTATAGAGCTGTAGTAGTCAGTAACACTCTATAGAGGCTGTAGTAGCCAGTCACACTATAGAGACTGTAGTAGTCAGTAACTCTATAGAGAATGTAGTAGTCAGTAACACTATAGAGGCTGTAGTAGTCAGTAACACTATAGAGGCTGTAGTAGTCAGTAACACTATAGAGGCTGTAGTAGTCAGTAACACTATAGAGGCTGTAGTAGTCAGTAACACTATAGAGGCTGTAGTAGTCAGTAACACTCTATAGAGGGGCTGTAGTAGTCAGTAACACTCTATAGAGGCTGTAGTAGTCAGTAACACTCTATAGAGGCTGTAGTAGCTAACAATACTCAGAGGCTGTAGTATTGGTAATACCAGTAGAGGCTGCAGTAACACTATAGAGGCTAGTCCGTAACACTCTATAGAGGCTGTAGTAGTCAGTAACACTCTATAGAGGCTGTAGTAGTCAGTAACTCTATAGAGGTGTAGTAGTCAGTAGTCAGTAACTCTATAGAGGCTGTAGTAGTCAGTAACACTATAGAGCGGTAGTAGCTGTAGTAGTCATTAACACTATAGAGGCTGTAGTAGTCAAACACTATAGAGGCTGTAGTAGTCAGTAACACTATAGAGGCTGTAGTAGTCAGTAACACTATAGAGGCTTTATAGTAGTCAGTAACACTCTATAGAGGCTGTAGTAGTCAGTAACACTCTATAGAGGCTGTAGTAGTCAGTAACACTGTTCTCTACAGTAACTCTATAGAGCTGTAGTAGTCAGTAACACTATAGAGGCTGTAGTAGTCAGTAACACTATAGAGGCTGTAGTAGTCAGTAACACTATAAAGACTGTAGTAGTCAGTAACACTATAGAGACTGTAGTAGCCAGTAACTCTATAGAGCCTGTAGTAGTCAGTAATACTGTTCTCTACAGTAACTCTATAGAGGCTGTAGTAGTCAGTAACACTCATAGAGGCTGTAGTAGTCAGTAAACTATAGAGGCTGTAGTAGTCAGTAACTATAGAGGCTGTAGTAGTCAGTAACACTATAGAGGCTGTAGTAGTCAGTAACACTATAGAGCTGTAGTAGTCAGTAACACTATAGAGGCTGTAGTAGTCAGTAACACTATAGAGACTGTAGTAGTCAGTAACACTATAGAGGCTGTAGTAGTCAGTAACACTATAGAGGCTGTAGTAGTCGTAACGTAACTGTAGTAGTCTCACTATAGAGGCTGTAGTAGTCAGTAACACTATAGAGGCTGTAGTAGTCAGTAACACTATAGAGGCTGTAGTAGTCAGTAACATCTATAGAGAGCTGTAGTAGTCAGGAGGCTGTAGTAGTCAGTAACACTATAGAGGCTGTAGTAGTCAGTAACACTATAAAGCTGCTACTGAGGCTGTAGTAGTCAGTAACATATAGAGACTGTAGTAGCCACTATAGAGGCTGTAAGTCAGTAACACTCTGTAGTAGTCAGCACTATAGAGGCTAGTCAGTAATACTGTTCTCTACAGTAACTCTATAGAGGCTGTAGTAGTCAGTAACTCTATAGAGGCTGTAGTACACTCTATAGAGGCTGTAGTAGTCAGTAACACCCATAGAGGCTGTAGTTGCCAGAGGCTGTAGTAGTCTAACACTATAGGGAGGCTGTAGTAGTCAGTAACACTATAGAGGCTGTAGTAGTCAGTAACAGAGTGTAAGTCAGTAACTATAGAGGCTGTAGTAGTCAGTAACACTATAGAGGCTGTAGTAGTCAGTAACACTATAGAGGCTGTAGTAGTCAGTAACACTATAGAGGCTGTAGTAGTCAGTAACACTCTATAGAGGCTGTAGTAGTCAGTAACACTCTATAGAGGCTGTAGTAGTCAGTAACACTATAGAGGCTGTAGTAGTCAGTAACACTGCTATAGAGGCTGTAGTAGTCAGTAACACTATAGAGGCTGTAGTAGTCAGTAACACTATAGAGGTTGTAGTAGTCAGTAACACTATAGAGACTGTAGTAGTCAGTAACATTCTATAGAGTCTGTAGTAGCCAGTAACATTCTATAGAGCCTGTAGTAGTCAGTAATACTGTTCTCTACAGTAACTCTATAGAGGCTGTAGTCAGTAACACTCTATAGAGGCTGTAGTTGCCAGTCATACTATAGAGGCTGTAGCCAGTAACACTATAGAGGCTGTAGTAGTCATTAACACTATAGAGGCTGTAGTAGTAAGTAACACTATAGAGGCTGTAGTAGCAGTAACACTATAGAGGCTGTAGTAGTCAGTAACACTATAGAGGCTGTAGTCAGTAAACACTATAGAGCTGTAGTAGTCAGTAACACTATAGAGGCTATAGTAGTCAGTAACACTCTATAGAGGCTGTAGTAGTTGCAACACTATAGAGGCTGTAGTAGTCAGTAACACTAGAGGCTTTGCAGGGCCAGTAACGCTATAGAGGCTGTAGTAGCTGCAGTAACACTCTATAGAGGCTGTAGTAGTCAGTAACTCTATAGAGGCTGTATTAGTCAGTAACTCTATAGAGACTGTAGTAGTCAGTAACACTATAGAGGCTGTAGTAGCCAGTAACACTATAGAGCTGTAGGTAGTCAGTAACACAGTAACTAGAGGCTATAGTAGTCAGTAACACTCTATAGAGGCTGCAGTTGCCAGTCAGTAACAGTAGGGTCAGTAACACTATAGAGGCTGTGTCAAACACTATAGAGGCTGTAGTAGTCAGTAACACTATAGAGGCTGTAGTGGTCAGTAACACTATAGACAATATAGAGTGAGGTTGTAGTAGTCAGTAACTCTATAGAGGCTGTAGTAGTCAGTAACTCTATAGAGCTGTAGTAGTCAGTAACACTATAGAGGCTGTAGTAGTCCGTAACACTATAGAGGGTGTAGTAGTCAGTAACACTATAGAGGCTGTAGTAGTCAGTAACTCTATAGAGGCTGTATTAGTCAGTCTCTATAGAGGCTGTAGTAGTCAGTAACACTATAGAGGCTGTAGTAGTCAGTAACACTATAGAGGCTAGTCAGTAACACTAGAGCTGTAGTGTCAGTAACACTATAGAGGCTATAGTCATTAACTATAGAGGCTGTAGTAGTCACAACACTAGAGAGGCTGTAGTAGTCGGTAACACTAGAGGCTGTAGTAGTCAGTAACACTATAGAGGCTATGGTAGTCAGTAACACTCTATAGAGGCTGTAGTAGTCAGTAACACTCTATAGAGGCTGTAGTAGTCAGTAACACTGTTCTCTACAGTAACTCTATAGAGGCTGTAGTAGTCAGTAACGCTATAGAGGCTGTAGTAGTCAGTAACACTATAGAGGCTGTAGTAGTCAGTAACACTATAGAGACTGTAGTAGTCAGTAACATTCTATAGAGACTGTAGTAGCCAGTAACATTCTTCCTGTAGTAGTCAGTAATACTGTTCTCTACAGTAACTCTATAGAGGCTGTAGTAGTCAGTAACACTCTATAGAGGCTGTAGTTGCCAGTCATACTATAGAGGCTGTAGTAGTCAGTAACACTAAGAGGCTTTAGTCAGTAACACTATAGAGGCTGTAGTAGTCAGTAACACTATAGAGGCTGTAGTAGTCAGTAACACTATAGAGGCTGTAGTAGTCAGTAACACTATAGAGGCTGTAGTAGTCAGTAACACTATAGAGGTTGTAGTAGTCAGACACTATAGAGGCTGTAGTAGTCAGTAACACTATAGAGGCTGTAGTAGTCAGTAACACTATAGAGGCTGTAGTAGTCAGTAACACTATAGAGGCTGTAGTAGTCAGTAACACTATAGAGGCTGTAGTAGTCAGTAACACTATAGAGGCTGTAGTAGTCAGTAACATTCTATAGAGACTGTAGTAGTCAGTAACATTCTATAGAGACTGTAGTAGTCAGTAACATTCTATAGAGTCTGTAGTAGTCAGTAACACTATAGAGGCTGTAGTAGTCAGTAACACTATAGAGGCTGTAGTAGTCAGTAACACTATAGAGACTGTAGTAGTCAGTAACACTGTTCTCTACAGTAACTCTATAGAGGCTGTAGTAGTCTATCACTCTAGAGGCTGTAGTAGTCTGTAACACTATAGAGGCTGTAGTAGTCAGTAACACTATAGAGGCTGTAGTAGTCAGTAACACTATAGAGGCTGTAGTAGTCAGTAACACTCTATAGAGGCTGTTGTAGTCAGTAACACTATAGAGGCTGTAGTAGTCAGTAACACTATAGAGGCTGTAGTAGTCAGTAACACTATAGAGGCTGTAGTAGTCAGTAACAATCTATAGAGGCTCTATAGAGGCTGTAGTAGTCAGTAACACTTAGAGTCCCTCTCTATAGAGACTTACCTAAGAACTATCCCTCTCTTACTAAGACTCCCCTCTGATATACCTAACTAAGACTCTCTGTCCCTCTGATATACCTTACTAAGACTCTCTATCCCTCTGATATACCTTACTAAGACTATAACCCTCTGATATACCTTACTGACTCTCTGTCCCTCTGACATACCTTACTAAGACTCTCTGTCCCTCTGATATACCTTACTAAGACTCTCTGTCCCTCTGATATACCTTCCTAAGACTCTCTGTCCCTCTGATATACCTTCCTAAGACTCTCTATCCTTCCGAAGACTCTCTATCCCTCTACCTTACTAAGACTCTCTATCCATCTGATATACCTTCCTAAGACTCTCTGTCCCTCTGATATACCTTACTAAGACTATAACCCTCTGATATACCTTACTAAGACTCTCTATCCCTCTGATATACCTTACTAAGACTATCCCTCTACCTTACTAAGACTCTCTATCCCTCTGATATACCTTACTAAGACTCTCTATCCCTCTACCTTACTAAGACTCTCTATCCTCTGATATACCTTACTAAGACTATAACCCTCTGATATACCTTCCTAAGACTCTATATCCCTCTGATATACCTTACTAAGACTATAACCCTCTGATATACCTTCCTAAGACTCTCTATCCCTCTACCTTACTAAGACTCTCTATCCCTCTGATATACCTTACTAAGACTCTCTATCCCTCTAATATACCTTACTAAGACTATAACCCTCTGATATACCTTACTAAGACTCTCTATCCCTCTACCTTACTAAGACTCTCTATCCCTCTACCTTACTAAGACTCTCTATCCCTCTGATATACCTTACTAAGACTCTCTCTCTATCCCTCTGATATACCTTAACAAGACTCTCTATCCCTCTACCTGACTATAACCCTCTGATATACTTTACTAAGACTGGGCGGTATACCGGGGTATTTGGAAATAGTCACAGGATCGATTTTCAATATTGTAAATACCGTTTAAACTATTTTAAGTTTTTTTTATAATACATTTTAATATTTGTAGCTACTTAAGTAAATACCTGCAGTCAACTTGTGCTATGCCTTAGAAGATCAAGCATATCACTTTCAATTCACTGGTCACCATGTTTGTTATTATGAAGCTTACCGGTAATCCCCAGTCACGTGGGGTTTGTTTACATGCAAACAACGGCAAGTGACTGGAGCTTTGTGATTCCATCACTATCGTGCAGCATGCGCCAGTGGATCCAGTTACAGTATGGAATTCACAACTACATTTTTTGCCAGCTAGATATCTTAGACTATTATGTTAACAGTCTAAAATGTGCTATATGCTCTGCAGTTGTGCATTTGGTTTGCTAATTTATTAGTTAGTTGGCTATCTAGCTATGTGGTTAGCTTCTTTCAAAATCAAGCTTCGCTTGGTAACAGCAGAGAATCCCCTCCTGGATCAAGAGCCTTGCTGGCGAGTATTTGTTTTGTGCAGCAAGCTGTATGTGTGGCATTGTTAAGTTCCTTGTATGGTTTAGGTCAGAGACTGTAGAAAATTATTTGCAATGCGCTCGTTAGCACTCTCAATGGGATTTTACTTGAACTTGTTAGCATTGCTAACCATCAGATGACAGAGCCTCAGTGGGGTGTTCAGTGCCGGTATGACCGAATATCCCGGTTTGGCACAAGGTCGGTATGAAACAACCACGATATTGTAGTAGTGACTTCTATGGTAGTGAAGCCCTCAGTCATCAGGATATTCATCCCATTACCACCATCCCCGATCCTTACATCCCACCTCAAGATATAACTTTAAAAGCTTATCAGAAATCATCTAGGGAAAGTCATGGTACGGGACTGGATCTTTGGGTACGGGACTGGATCTTTGGGGTACGGGACTGGATCTTTACGGGATCACCTTTGGGTACGGACTGGATCTTTGGGGTATGGGACTGGATCTTTGGGGTACGGGACTGGATCTTTGGGGTACGGGACTGGATCTTTGGGGTACGGGACTGGATCTTGGGGTACGGGACTGGATCTTTTGGGTGCGGGACTGGATCTTTGGGGTACGGGACTGGATCTTTGGGGTACGGGACTGGATCTTTGGGGTACGGAACTGGATCTTTGGGTACGGGACTGGATCTTTGGGGTACGGGACTGGATCTTTTGGGTACGGACTGGATCTTTGGGGTACGGGACTGGATCTTTGGGTATGGGACTGATCTTTGAAGTGGGACTGATCTTTTGGGGTACGGGACTGGATCTTTGGGGGTACGGGACTGGATCTTTGGGGTACGGGACTGGATCTTTGGGGTACGGACTGGATCTTTGGGGTTGGATCTTTGGGCACGGGACTGGATCTTTGGGGTACGGGACTGGATCTTTGGGGCACGACTGGATCTTTGGGGTACGGACTGGATCTTTGGGGTACTGGATCTTTGGGTACGGGACTGGATCTTTGGGGTACGGGACTGGATCTTTGGGGTACGGGACTGGATCTTGGGGTACGGGACTGGATCTTTGGGGTACGGGACTGGATCTTTGGGGTACGGGACTGGATCTTTGGGACTGGATCTTTGGGTACGGGACTGGATCTTTTGGGTACGGGACTGGACGGGACTGGATCTTTGGGTGGACGGGACTGGATCTTTGGGGTACTGGATCTTTGGGTGGGACTGGATCTTTGGGCACGGGTATCGGGACTGGATCTTTTGGGGTACGGGACTGGATCTTTGGGGTACGGGACTGGATCTTTGGGGTACGGGACTGGATCTTTGGGGTACGGGACTGGATCTTTGGGGTACGGACTGGATCTTTGGGTACGGGACTGGATCTTGGGGTACGGGACTGGACTGGATCTTGGGGTACGGGACTGGATCTTTGGGGTACGGGACTGGATCTTTGGGTACGGGACTGGATCTTTGGGGTACGGGACTGGATCTTTGGGGTACGGGACTGGATCTTTGGGGTACGGGACTGGATCTTTGGGGTACGGGACTGGATCTTTGGGGTACGGGACTGGATCTTTGGGGTACGGGACTGGATCTTTGGGGTACGGGACTGGATCTTTGGGGTACGGGACTGGATCTTTGGGATGGATCTTTGGGGCACGGGACTGGATCTTTGCATCCCAAATGGCACCCTATTTCCTCTATACTGCACTACCGGTCCTGTCTCCAGCCAACCCTATTACAGGAGCTGAGTCACTTTATGCTCCCTGGGAGGGTGCGTCAGTAGTTGAGTCACTGATGTGATCTTCCTGTCTGGGTTGGCACCCCTGGGTTGTGTGCAGTCTTTGTGGGCCATATCTGGTAAGTTGGTGGTTGAAGATATCCCTCTGTGGTGTGGGGGCTATGCTTTGGCAAAGTGGGTGGGGTTATATCCTTCCTGTTTGGCCCTGTCCTGTCCTCGGATGGGGCCAATTCTAAGACCCCTCCTGTCTCTCCAGTATTTATGCTGCAGTAGTTTATGTGTCGGGGGCTAGGGTCAGTTTGTTATATCTGGAGTACTTCTCCTGTCCTGTTCGGTGTCCTGTGTGAATTAAGTATGCTCTCTAATTCTCTCTTTATCCTTTCTTTCTCTCTCTCGGAGGACCATGCCCCAGGACTACCTGACATGATGACTCCTTGTTGTCCCCAGTCCACCTGGCAATGCTGCTGCTCCAGTTTCAAATGTTCTGCCTTATTATTATTGGACCATGCTGGTCATTTATGAACATTTGAACATCTTGGCCATGTTCTGTTATAATCTCCACCTGGCACAGCCGATGAGGACTGGCCACCCAATATAGCCTGGTTCCTCTCTAGGTTTCTTTCTTCTTAGGTTTTGGCCTTTCTAGGGAGTTTTTCCTAGCCACGGTGCTTCTACACCTGCATTGCTTGCTGTTTGGGGTTTTAGGCTGGGTTTCTGTACAGCACTTTGAGATATCAGTTGATATACGAAGGGCTATATAAATCAATTTGATTTGATTTGATGACAGAGGGGGTGGTTAGTCTCAGAGATGTAAAACACTGTTCAGTCTCCGGGTAAGCTGCTGCTTCTCAAATGCTAATTGAGCATGTAGTGTGGTGTGTGTTTCTCCCCAGTGGTGATACTCCAGCCTCCTGACTGCCTCCAACACTCCAGCCTCCTGTCCAACACTACAGCCTCCTGTCTGCCTCCACCACTCCTGCCTGCCTCCACCACCACTCCTGCCTGCCTCCACCACCACTCCAGCCTGCCTCCAACACAGCATGCCTGCCTCCAACACAAAGCATGCCTGCCTCCAACACTACAGCCTGCCTGCCAGCCTCCACCACTACAGCCTGCCTGCCTGCCTCCACCACTACAGCCTGACTGCCTGCCTCCACCACTACAGCCTGACTGCCTGCCTCCACCACTACAGCCTGACTGCCTGCCTCCACCACTACAGCCTGACTGCCTGCCTGCACCACTACAGCCTGACTGCCTGCCTCCACCACTACAGCCTGACTGCCTGCCTCCACCACTACAGCCTGACTGCCTGCCTCCACCACTACAGCCTGACTGCCTGCCTCCACCACTGCAGCCTGACCACCACTACAGCCTGACTGCCTGCCTGCACCACTATAGCCTGCCTCCACCACTATAGCCTGCCTGCCTCCACCACTACAGCCTGTCTGCCTCCAACACCACAGCCTGCCTGCCTCCAACACCACAGCCTGCCTGCCTCAACACCACAGCCTGCCTGCCTCCAACACTCCAGCCTGCCTGCCTGCCTGCCTGCCTCCTCCAACACCAAAGCCTGCCTGCCTCCAACACCACAGCCTGCCTGCCTCCAACACTCCAGCCTGCCTGCCTCCAACACTCCAGCCTGCCTGCCTCCAACACTCCAGCCTGCCTGCCTCCAACACTCCAGCCTGCCTCCTCCAACACTACAGCCTGCCTGCCTGCCTCCAACACTCCAGCCTGCCTGCCTGCCTCCACCACTCCAGCCTGCCTGCCTGCCTCCACCACTCCAGCCTGCCTGCCTGCCTCCACCACTCCAGCCTGCCTGCCTGCCTCCACCACTCCAGCCTGCCTGCCTGCCTCCACCACTCCAGCCTGCCTGCCTGCCTCCAACACTCCAGCCTGCCTGCCTCCAACACTCCAGCCTGCCTGCCTGCCTCCAACACTCCAGCCTGCCTGCCTGCCTCCAACACTCCAGCCTGCCTGCCTGCCTCCAACACTCCAGCCTGCCTGCCTGCCTCCAACACTCCAGCCTGCCTGCCTGCCTCCAACACTCCAGCCTGCCTGCCTGCCTCCAACACTGCAGCCTGCCTGCCTGCCTCCAACACTGCAGTCTGCATGCCTGCCTCCAACACTCCAGCATGCCTGCCTGCCTCCAACACTCCAGCATGCCTGCCTCCAACACTCCAGCCTGCCTGCCTCCAACACTCCAGCCTGCATGCCTGCCTCCAACACTCCAGCCTGCATGCCTGCCTCCAACACTCCAGCCTGCCTGCCTGCCTCCAACACTCCAGCCTGCCTGCCTGCCTCCAACACTCCTGCCTGCCTCCAACACTCCAGCCTCCTGCCTGCCTCCAACACTCCAGCCTGCCTGCCTGCCTCCAACACTCCAGCCTGCCTGCCTGCCTCCAACACTCCAGCCTGCCTGCCTCCAACACTCCAGCCTGCCTGCCTCCAACACTCCAGCCTGCCTGCCTCCAACACTCCAGCCTGCCTGCCTCCAACACTCCAGCCTGCCTCAACACTCCAGCCTGCCTCCAACACTCCAGCCTGCCTCCAACACTACAGCCTGCCTGCCTCCAACACAGACAGGCAGGTGGTAATGGTAATGGTAGTAGTAGTAGTAGTAGTAGTAGTAGTAGTGGTGGTAGTAGTGTTGGTGGTGGTAATGGAAGTAGTAATGGTAGTAATGGTGGTAATGGTAATGGTGGTAATGTTAGTGGTAGTAGTAATGGAAGTAATGGTGGTGGTAGTAGTAATGGTGGTGGTAATGGTAGTGGTAATGATAGTGGTGGGAGTGGTAATGATAAAGGTAGAAGTGGTAGTGGTGGCAGTGGTGATAGTAGTGGTGGTGGTGATGATAGTGGTAGTGATAGTGGTGATGGTAGTGGTAGTGGTGATAGTAGTGGTGGTAGTTATAGTGGTGGTGGTAGTGATGGTAGTGATAGTGGTGGTAGTGATGGTGATGGTAGTGATAGTGGTGGTAGTGATGGTGATGGTAGTGATGGTGGTGGTGGTGATGGTAGTGGTAGTGGTGATAGTAGTGGTGGTAGTTATAGTGGTGGTGGTAGTGATGGTAGTGGTGGTAGTGATAGTGGTGGTAGTGATAGGGGTGGTAGTGATAGGGGTGGTAGTGATAGTGGTAGGGGTGGGGTGGTAGTAATGGTGGTAATGGTAGTGGCACTCTATTGCCTATATAGTGCGCAGGGTCAAAAAGTAGTAGTGCACTACTGTATAGGGAATAGGGTGCCACTTGAGACAAAGCCAGTGTGGGGTCAAAAACATCCATTCCTCCAGTTAGTTTGATTCCAGTTCCTAATGAACTTTTAACCACCATCATATCTGCACAATGCAGAAAAAGCAGCTGGAACAGATGACCAGATGTAATTCATTATGATTAAATGCAGCTCACTGAAGTAGTTTTTATCCATATGATGTCTATCAATATTAAAATAACCTCCCTCTGTAATAAAAAGTCAAGACACGATGAAGAAGAAGAGTAGGAGAGAAGGTAAGAGTAGTATAAACGTAAGAGAATGAAGGCGTACTCACATGTAGCCACGGAACCTGGCCAGGTCATTGTTAGGCTTCTCACATTCTATGACGCTGTTGTATTTGGACGGTCAAAATCACAATCCTGTAGAACAATACACATTTTACTTAGCAATTCTGTCCTTTATTAAAAACAACTAACCTCTTTGATATAAGCATGTCTATTCATCAATAAACCACATCTCTTCTGTAGGTCATTTCATTTTCATTGATTTCTAAATGGAATCCAAAATGTATACAAGTGAAAGTGAGATCGAGGCAGAGTCGTCAGAACCAGAGAAACAGGCCTGTAATTCACAAAGAGTCCTAGAGAAGGAGTGCTGATCTAGGATCAGGTACTCCCTGTCCATATAATCCTATTTATTATGATCCCAGATAAAACTGATCCTAAATCAGCACTCATACTCAGACTGTGAATACAGCCCCTGGTCTCTCAGATGGTAAAGGTTATATAGGGTAGAAGAGGAATCATCATGACCAAAGCATTCTTATCAAATTGGTGTGAGACCTGAGCAAACAATAAAGCTAGTGTCAGTGTCCCGAGAAGCTTGTCAAAATGCAACGCTAGTCTGTGTGGAATGTTGGTTAACATGGAAAGCATCATTAGGTTCTAGAATCTTCATGACAAAGGTCAGAGGTCGACTCTATGGTTACTTCTTAAAAGGCCCAGTTTAGTCAAAAATGTGATTTGCCTGTGTCTTATATACAGTATATTTCCACACTAAGGTTGGAGTAATACTGTGAAAATGACAATGCCCTTTTTAGTGTAAGAGCTGTTTGAAAGAACTACCTGAATTGTCAGCCTGTTTTGGTTGGATGGAGTTTTCGCTTGCCTGGTGACATCACCATGCGGTAAATTTTTAATAGACCAATAAGAAAGAGTTATCAAACTGTGCCAATAACAGCTAGTTTTCATTATATCCCCTTCCCACTCAGACCACTTCCAGACAGTCCTAGCAACAAAAATCTCTTGCTTGAGAAATTGCTCTTTGCTAAGAAGGGGGGTCCAAAGAAGTGCTCCGTGTAGGGAACAGGGTGCCATTTGGGATGTAGTCTCTTCATCACATTGAAGGAGTGAGCTACAGTCAACTCCCAAACAAATAATATTTTAGTTATGGCGAGACAATACCGGTGGATGTGACTTTTTCACACCTTTGTAGGGCTGTAACGGACATGTCATTTTGGATGACGGTAATCCAAATGACCACGGGCATCGTAATACCCATTCAAATGCTCCGGACTGCATGTAAAATGGGGTTGAAACCAAATGAATAGAGCGAATTCCCTTTCAAGTCAAGGATGTCATAATGGGTTGACAGGCGGCCATCGTAGTGTACCGAAGCAGGAAGTCAAATCCATGCTGTGATTTGTTGATTCAACTCAACTAACATTACATTGGACGAGCCACATCAGTTTTTTTTTTTAAATCACTTGAATGAACATTCTACATTACAAAATGATTGCATCACAATACCAGGCAGCCATTGAGCGTGTACCCATGGAGTTTACCAGGCAAATTTCCAGGGTTAGAGGTTACAACTTTCAAGCCCATTTTATTTCTGTGTGTGTTGCGGCTACTGCTGCATTGTGGGGCACATGGCCTATGCAGCAGTAAGACGTGTTTCCTTGTTTCAGCAAGGAGAAACAAAGTTTCATCAAGGTGTTAAAATCCATTCCAATTTAATTTGTCACATGCTTGGTAAACAACAGGTGTAGAGTAACAATGAAATGGTACTGACGGGCCCTTCTCAACACTGCAGAGAGAAATAATATAGAAAAATAATAATAAACAAGTATAACTCGTACCAGGTAATAAACATGGCTATATACAGGAAGTACCAGGTAATAACATGGCTATATACAGGAAGTACCCGGTAATAACATGGCTATATACAGGAAATACCAGGTAATAACATGGTTATATACAGAGAGTACCAGGTAATAACATGGTTATATTTAGGAAGTACCAGGTAATAACATGGCTATATACAGGGAGTACCAGGTAATAACATGGCTATATACAGGGAGTACCAGGTAATAACATGGCTATATACAGGAAGTACCAGGTAATAACATGGTTATATAGACAGGAGTACCAGGTAATAACATGGCTATATACAGGAAGTGCGGTAATAACATGGCTATATACAGGGAGTACCAGGTAATAACATGGCTATATACAGGAAGTACCAGGTAATAACATGGTTATATACAGGGAGTACCAGGTAATAACATGGTTATATACATGGAGTACCAGGTAATAACATGGTTATATACAGGAAATGAGGTAATAACATGGTTATATACATGGAGTAAGAGGTAATAACATGGCTATATACAGGTGTAGAGTAACAGGTTATATACAGGGCCCTACCAGGTAATAACATGCTTTGGTAAACAACAGGTATAAGTAACAATGAAATGGTACCGACGGGCCCTTCTCAACACTGCAGAGAGAAATAATATAGAAAAAGTAACAATTAACAAGTATAACTCCCATACCAGGTAATAACATGGCTATATACAGGAAGTTCCAGGTAATAACATGGCTATATACAGGAAGTACCAGATAATAACATGGCTATATACAGGAAGTGCCAGGTAATAACATGGCTATATACAGGAAGCGCCAGGTAATAACATGGCTATATACAAGAAGTGCCAGGTAATAACATGGCTATATACAGGAAGCACCAGGTAATAACATGGCTATATACAGGAGTACCAGGTAATAACATGGCTATATACAGGAAATACCAGGTAATAACATGGCTATATACAGGAAATACCAGGTAATAACATGGCTATATACAGAAAGCACCAGGTAATAACATGGCTATATACAGGAAGTACCAGGTAATAACATGCTTGGTAAAGAACAGGTGTAGAGTAACAATGAAATGGTACTGGACATGGCCCTTCTCAACACTGCAGAGAGAAATAATATAGAAAAATAACAATTAACAGGTATAACTCGTACCAGGTAATAACATGGCTATATACAGGAAGTACCAGGTAATAACATGGCTATATACAGGAAGTACCAGGTAATAACATGGCTCCATACAGGAAGTACCAGGTAATAACATGGCTCCATACAGGAAGTACCAGGTAATAACATGGCTCCATACAGGAAGTACCAGGTAATAACATGGCTATATACAGGAAGTACCAGATAATAACATGGTTAAATACAGGAATTACCAGGTAATAACATGGCTATATACAGGAATTACCAGGTAATAACATGGCTATATACAGGAAGTACCAGGTAATAACATGGTTATATACAGGAAGTACCAGGTAATAACATGGCTATATACAGGAAGTACCAGGTAATAACATGGCTATATACAGGAAGTACCAGGTAATAACATGGCTATATACAGGGAGCACCAGGTAATAACATGGCTATATACAGGAAGTACCAGGTAATAACATGGCTATATACAGGAAGTACCAGGTAATAACATGGCTATATACAGGAAGTACCAGGTAATAACATGGCTATATACAGGAAGTACCAGGTAATAACATGGTTATATACATGGAGTAAGAGGTAATAACATGGCTATATACAGTGAGTAACAGGTTATATACAGGGAGTACCAGGTAATAACATGCTTGGTAAACAACAGGTGTAGAGTAACAATGAAATGGTACTGACGGGCCCTTCTCAACACTGCAGAGAGAAATAATATAGAAAAATAATAATAAACAAGTATAACTCGTACCAGGTAATAACATGGCTATATACAGGAAATACCAGGTAATAACATGGCTATATACAGGAAGTACCAGGTAATAACATGGCTATATACAGGGAGTACCAGGTAGTAACATGGCTATATACAGGGAGTACCAGGTAATAACATGGCTATGTGCAGGGAGTACCAGGTAATAACATGGCTATATACAGGAAGTACCAGGTAATAACATGGCTATATACAGGAAGTACCAGGTAATAACATGGCTAAATACAGGAAGTACCAGGTAATAACATGGCTATATACAGGAAGTACCAGGTAATAACATGGTTATATACATGGAGTAAGAGGTAATAACATGGCTATATACAGTGAGTAACAGGTTATATACAGGGAGTACCAGGTAATAACATGCTTGGTAAACAACAGGTGTAGAATAACAATGAAATGGTACTGACGGGCCCTTCTCAACACTGCAGAGAGAAATAATATAGAAAAAATAATAATGACAAGTATAACTCGTACCAGGTAATAACATGGCTATATACAGGAAATACCAGGTAATAACATGGCTATATACAGGAAGTACCAGGTAATAACATGGTTATATACAGGGAGTAACAGGTAATAACATGGCTAAATACAGGGAGTAAGAGGTAATAACATGGTTATATACAGGGAGTACCAGGTAATAACATGGCTAAATACAGGGAGTAAGAGGTAATAACATGGCTATATACAGGGAGTACCAGGTAACCTTGGTAAACAACAGTATAGATAATACACAGTAGCAGCAGCAGCGTGTGATGAGTCAACAGGATAGATAATACACAGTAGCAGCAGCAGCGTGTGATGAGTCAACAGGATAGATAATACACAGTAGCAGCAGCGTATGTGATGAGTCAACAGGATAGATAATACACAGTAGCAGCAGCAGCATTGCGTATGTGATGAGTCAACAGGATAGATAATACACAGTAGCAGCAGCGTGTGATGAGTCAACAGGATAAATAAGACACAGTAGCAACAGCGTGTGATGAACTTTTGAGTTTGGGTTGCAGGAAGCAAATTTCTGCTTGAAAAAGCTAGCCTTGGCTTTTCTAACTCCCTGTGTATATTGATTTCTAGCTTCCCTGAAAAGTTGCATATCACGGGGCTGTTCGATGCTAATGCAGAACGCCATAGGATGTTTTTGTGTTGGTTAAGGGCACTCAGGTCTGGAGAGAACCAAGGGCTATATCTGTTCCTGGCAATGATCGCTGAGATCCTAGTTGAAGACAGCAGAGGTGTATTTTGAGGGCATGTTGGTTAGGATGAGATCTATGAGGGTGCCTGTGTTTAATGATTTGGGGTTGTACCTGGTAGGTTCATTGATAATTTGTGTGAGATTGAGGGCATTAAGCTTAGATTGTAGGATGGCCTCTGGGTGTTAAGCATGTCCCAGTTTAGGTCACCTAACAGTACGAGCTCTGAAGATAGATGGGGGGGGGCAATCAATTCACATATCAGGTGTCCAGGGCACAGCTGGGGGCTGAAGTTGGTCTATAGAAAGCGGCAATGGTGAGAGACTTGTTTCTGGAAAGGTGGATTTTTAAAAGTACAAGCTCAAGTTGTTTGGGCACAGACCTGAATAGTAAGACAGAACTCTGCAGGCTAACTCCGCACCCTTCGCACCCTCAGTTATATCTTGTCGGAAAATGTTATAGTTGGGGATGGACATTTCAAGGTTTTTGGTGGTCTTCCTAAACCAGGATTCAGACATGGCTAAGACATCCGGGTTGGCAAAGTGTGCTAAGGCAGTGAATAAAACAAACTTAGGGAGGAGGCTTCTAAAGTTAACATGTATGAAACCAAGGATTTTACGGTTACAGAAGACAACAAATGAGAGCACCTGGGGAGTGGGAGTGGAGCCAGGAACTGCAGGGCCGGATTCACCTCTATATCAGAGGAGGAGTAGGATGAGGGTACGGCTAAAGGCTATAATGTAACGGCGTTCTTAACGTTTGTCGCAAGAAAGTCGGACCGAAATGCAGCGTGTTGGTTACTCATGTTTTTAATAGAACAAATGACGATACATGAAATAACAAAGAAAAAAAACAAAAACGGAACGTGAAAAAACCTATACAGCCTGTCTGGTGCACACTAACACAGAGACAGGAACAATCACCCACAAAATACAAAGTGAAAACCAGGCTACCAAAATACGGTTCCCAATCAGAGACAACGAGAATCACCTGACTCTGATTGAGAACCGCCTCAGGCAGCCAAGCCTATACAACACCCCTACTCAGCCGCAATCCCAAATACTACAAACCCCAATACGAAAATACAATACATAAACCCATGTCACACCCTGGCCTAACCAAATATATAACGAAAACACAAAATAAAATGACCAAGGCGTGACATATAAGAACAGGTTCTTACAAGTCCTGAATTACGTCCACAGCATAGATCCAGGATTCCCTTCCTGGTGAAACAGTTCGACACATTTCTTATCCCACTTTCTACTCTGAAAGGCACATTGCCAATAATCTATAGTCAAATTTGATCTCATTAAACAATATTAAATCCTCATGGCAGGAGGAACTGGGCGAAGAAATATCTGATGAACTATGGGAAGGGGCACTCAAAAGGCTATAGAGCTCTTCTATATACGCGCTTGACACGGTCTCATTCAATGCAAAATTTACAAGGATGTGAACCCTAATTGTGTACAATGTAATCCTGCTAATCACGTACACATGTTTTGGTGTTGCCCATTTCTTGTTGGTTTCTGGAAAGACATCTTTAACACACTCTCAGAATTAAGCGGGAAACACAGATCGAGCCAGACCCTTTCATAGCCCTATTTGTGGTTTCCTTACCCACAATACAACTGACCAAAATGAACAAGGATGTAACTGCCTTTTGTCACTATGATAGCGAGACGATTCATTTGACTTAGATGGGAATTCTCTATACCCCATCTCATGCTCTTTGGATTAAATCCATTTTGAATTTCATAGCTGGAAAAATTCAACACACTCAATGGGTCTCAAGACAAAATCTATGCAATGTGGGCTCCCTTCTTTTCTAATGTTAAACGGCTACATTTCCCTGCAGTTCCAGTGTGATGTACAGTATATATATATATATTGGTGATGTAAGAGGCCTGGTATGTGTATAAATCAAATCAATTTTTATTGGTCACATACACATGGTTAGCAGATGTTAATGTGAGTGCAGTGAAATGCTTGTGCTTGCTTCTAGTTTTGACCATTCAGTAAAATCTAACAAGTAATCTAACAATTTCCAAACGAATACCTAATACACGTGTAAAGGAATGAATAAGAATATGTCAATATAAATATATGAATGAGTGATGGTACAGAACGGCATAGGCAAGATGCAGTAGATGGTATAGAGTACAGTATATACATATGAGATGAGTAATGTAGGGTATGTAAACATTATATAAAGTAGCATTGTTTAAAGTGGCTAGTGATACATGTATTACATAAAGATGGCAAGATGCAGTAGATGGTATAGAGTACAGTATATACATATGAGATGAGTAATGTAGGGTATGTAAACATTATATAAAGTGGCATTGTTTGAAGTGATACATTTATTAGAGCCAATTTTGAATTATTAAAGTGGCTAGAGATTTGAGTCAGTATGTTGGCAGCAGGCACTCAATGTTAGTGATGGCTGTTTAACAGTCTGATGGCCTTGAGATTGAAAAAACAGCTTCTGTCTCTCGGTTCCTGCTTTGATGCACCTGTACTGACCTCACCTTCTGGATGATAGCGGTGTGAACAGGCAGTGGCTCGGGTGGTTGTTGTCCTTGATTATCTTTTTGGCCTTCCTGTGACATCGGGTGGTGTAGGTGTCCTGGAGGGCAGGTAGTTTGCCCCCGGTGATGCGTTGTGCAGACCTCACTACTACCCTCTGGAGAGCCTTACTGTTGTGGGAGGAGCAGTTGCCGTACCAGGAGGTGATACAGCCCGACAGGATGCTCTCGATTGTGCACCTGTAAAAGTTTGTGAGTGTTTTTGGTGATAAGACAAATTTCTTCAGCCTCCTGAGGTTGAAGAGGCGCTACTGCGCCTTCTTCACCACACTGTCTGTGTGGGTAGATCATTTCAGTTTGTCCGTAATGTGTACGTCGAGGAACTTAAAAATTTCCACCTTCTCCACTACTGACCCACCGATGTGGATAGGGGGTGCTCAGATTGGTCGGACCAGCGTTGACCGGCGTTTCCTGTTTTAGTTTCTGTCTATCGGCTGGGAGCAACAAAATGGAGTCGTGGTCAGATTGGTCGAAACGAGGAGGGCTTTGTATGCGTCGCAGAAGTTAGAGTAACAATGACCAGAATTTTCCCAGCCCGGGTCGCACATTCGATATGCTGTTAAATGTTGGAGTCTTGTTTTCAGATTAGCCTTGTTAAAAACCCCAGCTACAATAAATACAGCCTCAGGATATGTGGTTTCCAGTTTACATAGAGTCCACTGAAGATCTTTCAGGGCCGTCGAGGTGTCTGCTTGGGGGATGTACACAACTGATTATAATCGAAGAGAATTCTCCTGGTAGATAATGCCGTCGGCATTTGATTGTAAGGAATTCTCGGCGCCGCAGAAGGGGCAGACGGAGCGGTCTTCTGGTCAGGCTCCGTAGACGGGCACATCGCCCACACATCGTATGCTCCCGAGTATACTACTCGCCAATGTCCAGTCTCTTGACAACAAGGTAGACGAAATCCAAGCAAGGGTTGCCTTCCAGAGAGACATCAGAGATTGTAACATTCTCTGTTTCACGGAAATATGGCTCACTCGGGATACGTTATCAGAGTCGGTACAGCTACCTGGTTTCTTTACGCATCGCACCGACAGAAACAAGCATCTCTCTGGTAAGAAGAATGGTGGGGCGTATGCCTTATGTTTAACGAGCCATGGTGTGATCATAACAACATACAGGAACTCAAGTCCTTTTGTTCACCTGAGGGTGGCTACTGGGATCAGATCCAATGTCCTAGGTGGTGGTCCGAACAGAGGATCCACTTCGGGAAAGTCATATTCCTGGTCGTAATATTGGTAAGTTGACGTTGCTCTTATATCCAATAGTTCTTCCCGGCTGTATGTAATAAGACTTGAGATTTCCTGGGGTAATAACAGTGTAATAAATACATAAAAAATATATGCATAATTTCCTAAGAATGCGAAGCGGGCGGCCATCTGTCGGCGCCTATCCTTGCGGTATAGACGGATGTTAAGGACTGTATTATCTGTGCTTGTTAACAACTGTATTGAAAAAAAAATTATTTCTATTTTTTATGTCTCACTCTGTTTTGCTGTATTGTTGTCTTTGATGTGTTGTTTTATATTACTACCAAATAACTTACAAGTGCAATTATTTTGTAAATGCTGGTGTTGTAAATTCAATAAACAAAGTAAAAAATATATGTTTTAAATAGTTAAGAAAAATCAACAAAAACATGCCAATTTGAAAAATAAGCCAGGAGTTGTTTGAGCCAGAATAAAGATGACTTTCGAGTGTATAAAAGCAACAGATACCATTAATAAGAAGGGGCTAGAAGTGTCTTATATGGTGAGCTACCGAGTGGCTAGGACAGGCAGGCCTCATACTATTGTGGAGGACTTAATTCTCCCTGCTGCCACAGATATGGCTGGGTCAATGCTGGGGAAAAGGCCCAAGAAAGTATACAGACAATGACTTCATCAAACAACACTGTTTCCCGCGCATCAGTGACATGGCAGGAGATGTTTTGAAACAATTACTGCTTCACATACAAGCCAGTGAATTCTATGCGTTTACAGCAGGATGAGTCAACAAACATAGCGGGCCTGGCACAGCTCCTGGTATATGTCCGTTACGTTTACGGGGGTTAATTAAGGATCCTCTTCTGCAAACCACTGGATACCAGGACAACAGGAGAGGATATTTTTAAAGTTTTGTGACATCAAATGGACTTTGGTGGTCAAGATGTGTTGGTATCTGTACTGACGGAGCAAAAGCCATGACAGGGAGACATAGTGAAGTGGTAACGCACGTGCAAGCAGTTGCTCCCGACACCACTTGGGTACACTGCAGCATCCACTGAGAGGCTCTTGGGTACACTGCAGCATCCACCTAGAGGCTCTTGGGTACACTGCAGCATCCACTGAGAGGCTCTTGGGTACACTGCAGCATCCACTGAGAGGCTCTTAGGTCCACTGCAGCATCCACCGAGAGGCTCTTGGGTCCACTGCAGCATCCACCGAGAGGCTCTTGGGTACACTGCAGCATCCACCTAGAGGCTCTTGGGTACACTGCAGCATCCACCTAGACGCTCTTAGGTCCACTGCAGCATCCACCGAGAGGCTTTTGGGTACACTGCAGCATCTACCTAGAGGCTCTTGGGTACACTGCAGCATCCACCGAGAGGCTCTTGGGTAAACTGCAGCATCCACTGAGAGGCTCTTGGGTACACTGCAGCATCCACCGAGAGGCTCTTGGGTACACTGCAGCATCCACCGAGAGGCTCTTGGGTACACTGCAGCATCCACTGAGAGGCTCTTGGGTACACTGCAGCATCCACCGAGAGGCTCTTGCTCCCAAGGGAATACCTGACAGCTTGAAAGACGTTTTGGACACTATAGTGAAAATGGTTAACTTTGTTAAAACAAGGCCCCTGAACTCTTGTGTATTTTCTGCATTATGCAATGATATGGGCAGCGACCATGTACCGCTTTTACAACATACAGAAGTGGGGTAAAGTATCGACACCTATTTTTAATTGAGAGACGAGCTTAAAGTTCTTTTTTGATGTTTTTCTCGCCTGAATGTTCTGAATCTGGGAT
Organism: Oncorhynchus masou masou; assembly: GCF_036934945.1. Lineage (NCBI taxonomy): Eukaryota > Metazoa > Chordata > Actinopteri > Salmoniformes > Salmonidae > Oncorhynchus > Oncorhynchus masou. The sequence goes on along the minus strand of NW_027009379.1, from coordinate 22,306 downwards.
TACAGGGACTCTATTTTTTATTTTTTTCAACTTTATTTAACCAGGCAAGTCAGTTAAGAACAAATTCTTATTTTCAATGACGGCCTAGGAACAGTGGGTTAACTGCCTGTTCAGGGGCGGAACGACAGATTTGTAACTTGTCAGCTCGGGATTTGAACTTGCAACCTTCCGGTTACTAGCCCAACGCTCTAACCACTAAGCTACCCTGCCCCCAGGCGTCAGAACTCTATTCAATGTGCGGGACAAAATTGAGGCTATGATTAAGAAGTTGGAGCTCTTCTCTGTCTGCATTAAAACTGGTTAGAATTTCTGCCTGACTGACGGGCCCAAAGTAAACCTCCTGTTACTCAGTCCCAGAAGCCAGGATATGCATATAATTGGTACCATTGGTTGGAAAACACTTTGAAGTGTGTAGAAATGTTACAATAATGTATGAGACTATAACACAATTGATATGGTAGAAGGGAATCCAAAGAAAAACCAACCAAAATTATATTTTTTTGAGATCCCATGCTCTTACAATGGAAAGCTATGGGTCCTATGCAATTCCATCTCCCAGATTGCAATTCCTATGGCTTCCACTAGATGTCAACAGTCTGTTCGAAGTTATAGAATTATTTCTTCCAAAACAAGGAAGAATTGAGAAGAATTGAGTTGAGTTGAGTTGAATTGAGTTTTGGTACTCATAGTTGGAAATCAGTCTCTGGGCGCGTGACGAAGAGGACGCACACTTGCTAATTTTATTTTTTTATTGAACAAACTTTTCCGTATGAAACATTATAGTTAATTTACATTTTAGGGTACGTGAGGATTGACTAGAAACGTAGTTTGACTGGTCCAGTTTTAGGAAGCTGGTCCACCCATCTGTGTTTGATTGTTAAATGTAAGGTCTCACCAGGTCTAGGACCTGGGGACCCATCTGTGGTTGATTGTTAAATGTATAGTCTCACCAGGTCTAGGAAGCTGGGGACCACCAGTCTGTGGTTGATTGTTAAATGTATAGTCTCACCAGGTCTAGGAAGCTGGGGACCACCAGTCTGTGGTTGATTGTTAAATGTATAGTCTCACCAGGTCTAGGAAGCTGGGGACCACCAGTCTGTGGTTGATTGTTAAATGTATAGTCTCACCAGGTCTAGGAAGCTGGGGACCACCAGTCTGTGGTTGATTGTTAAATGTATAGTCTCACCAGGTCTAGGAAGCTGGGGACCACCAGTCTGTGGTTGATTGTTAAATGTATAGTCTCACCAGGTCTAGGAAGCTGGGGACCACCAGTCTGTGGTTGATTGTTAAATGTATAGTCTCACCAGGTCTAGGAAGCTGGGGACCACCAGTCTGTGGTTGATTGTTAAATGTATAGTCTCACCAGGTCTAGGAAGCTGGGGACCACCAGTCTGTGGATGATTGTTAAATGTATAGTCTCACCAGGTCTAGGAAGCTGGGGACCACCAGTCTGTGGTTGATTGTTAAATGTATAGTCTCACCAGGTCTAGGAAGCTGGGGACCACCAGTCTGTGGTTGATTGTTAAATGTATAGTCTCACCAGGTCTAGGAAGCTGGGGACCACCAGTCTGTTGATTGTTAAATGTATATAGTCTCACCAGGTCTAGGAAGCTGGGGACCACCAGTCTGTGGTTGATTGTTAAATGTATAGTCTCACCAGGTCTAGGAAGCTGGGGACCACCAGTCTGTGGTTGATTGTTAAATGTATAGTCTCACCAGGTCTAGGAAGCTGGGGACCACCAGTCTGTGGTTGATTGTTAAATGTATATAGTCTCACCAGGTCTAGGAAGCTGGGGACCACCAGTCTGTGGTTGATTGTTAAATGTATAGTCTCACCAGGTCTAGGAAGCTGGGGACCACCAGTCTGAGGTTGATTGTTAAATGTATAGTCTCACCAGGTCTAGGAAGCTGGGGACCACCAGTCTGAGGTTGATTGTTAAATGTATAGTCTCACCAGGTCTAGGAAGCTGGGGACCACCAGTCTGTGGTTGATTGTTAAATGTATAGTCTCACCAGGTCTAGGAAGCTGGGGACCACCAGTCTGTGGTTGATTGTTAAATGTATAGTCTCACCAGGTCTAGGAAGCTGGGGACCACCAGTCAGAGGTTGATTGTTAAATGTATATAGTCTCACCAGGTCTAGGAAGCTGGGGACCACCAGTCTGAGGTTGATTGTTAAATGTATAGTCTCACCAGGTCTAGGAAGCTGGGGACCACCAGTCTGTGGTTGTTGTTAAATGTATAGTCTCACCAGGTCTAGGAAGCTGGGGACCACCAGTCTGTGTTTGATTGTTAAATGTATAGTCTCACCAGGTCTAGGAAGCTGGGGACCACCAGTCTGTGGTTGATTGTTAAATGTATAGTCTCACCAGGTCTAGGAAGCTGGGGACCACCAGTCTGGTTGATTGTTAAATGTATAGTCTCACCAGGTCTAGGAAGCTGGGGACCACCAGTCTGTGGTTGATTGTTAAATGTATAGTCTCACCAGGTCTAGGAAGCTGGGGACCACCAGTCTGTGGTTGATTGTTAAATGTATAGTCTCACCAGGTCTAGGAAGCTGGGGACCACCAGTCAGAGGTTGATTGTTAAATGTATATAGTCTCACCAGGTCTAGGAAGCTGGGGACCACCCGTCTGTGGTTGATTGTTAAATGTATAGTCTCACCAGGTCTAGGAAGCTGGGGACCACCAGTCTGTGGTTGATTGTTAAATGTATAGTCTCACCAGGTCTAGGAAGCTGGGGACCACCAGTCTGAGGTTGATTGTTAAATGTATATAGTCTCACCAGGTCTAGGAAGCTGGGGACCACCCGTCTGTGGTTGATTGTTAAATGTATAGTCTCACCAGGTCTAGGAAGCTGCTGACCACCCGTCTCTGTTTGAGGTTGGTCTCTCCATCCAGGGTAGCTGTCTCGATGTGGACCAGGCGGTCCGGGTCGCTGGAACTGAGCAGTAGAACATCTGCAGGCAGGATCTCATTACAGCGCAGTCTAATGAAATCCCCAACACGCGCCTCCTTCCAGAACCGCTCCATGTACTGGTGCTCTGGCCTAGAGGAACAAGACAGGGGACAGTTATCCAGAAGGCCTGTTATTATGAATTGAAAACTGGTCAATGTGTGGAGAAATTCTGGATACAAATAAGACGAACTTCAACATTTAAGAATTAAACAATGTTTAAGAGAGAGAGACCAAAACGACTCTTCATAATAATCAAATCAAACTTTGTCACATGCGTCAAAAACAACAGGTGTCGACTTTCCCTTGAAATGCTTACAAGCCCTCAACCCTTTACCAAGTAGACTAAAATAAAGTAATAATAAAAAGTAACACAATAAGAAAAACAATAACGAGACCATATACAGGGTGTTACGGTACAGAGTCAATGTGGAGGCTATATACAGGGGGCACCGGTACAGAGTCAATGTGGAGGGGGTACCAGTACAGGGTGGAGGCTACACCGGTACAGAGTCAATGTGGAGGCTATATACAGGGGCACCGGTACAGAGTCAATGTGGAGGCTATATACAGGGGGCACCGGTACAGAGTCAATGTGGAGGCTATATACAGGGGGCACCGGTACAGAGTCAATGTGGAGGCTATATACAGGGGGCACCGGTACAGAGTCAATGTGGAGGCTATATACAGGGGGCACCGGTACAGAGTCAATGTGGAGGCTATATACACAGGTCAATGTGGAGGCTTACAGGTACAGAGTCAATGTGGAGGCTATATACAGGGGTACGGTACAGAGTCAATGTGGAGGCTATATACAGGGGGCACCGGTACAGAGTCAATGTGGAGGCTATATACAGGGGGCACCGGTACAGAGTCAATGTGGAGGCTATATACAGGGGGCACCGGTACAGAGTCAATGTGGAGGCTATATACAGGGGGCACCGGTACAGAGTCAATGTGGAGGTTATATACAGGGTGCACCGGTACAGAGTCAATGTGGAGGCTATATACAGGGTATTACGGTACAGAGTCAATGTGGAGGCTATATACAGGGGTACCGGTACAGAGTCAATGTGGAGGCTATATACAGGGGGTACCGGTACAGAGTCAATGTGGAGGCTATATACAGGGGGTACCGGTACAGAGTCAATGTGGAGGCTATATACAGGGGGTACCGGTACAGAGTCAATGTGGAGGCTATATACAGGGGCTACCGGTACAGAGTCAATGTGGAGGCTATATACAGGGGGCACCGGTACAGAGTCAATGTGGAGGCTATATACAGGGGTACCGGTACAGAGACAATGTGGAGGCTATATACAGGGGTACGGTACAGAGTCAATGTGGAGGCTATATACAGGGGCTTACCGGTACAGAGACAATGTGGAGGCTATATACAGGGGCTACCGGTACAGAGTCAATGTGGAGGCTATATACAGGGGCACCGGTACAGAGTCAATGTGGAGGCTATATACAGGGTGCACCGGTACAGAGTCAATGTGGAGGCTATATACAGGGTGCACCGGTACAGAGTCAATGTGGAGGCTATATACAGGGGGTACCGGTACAGAGTCAATGTGGAGGCTATATACAGGGGGCACCGGTACAGAGTCAATGTGGAGGCTATATACAGGGGTACCGGTACAGAGTCAATGTGGAGGCTATATACAGGGGTACCGGTACAGAGTCAATGTGGAGGCTATATACAGGGGCTACCGGTACAGAGTCAATGTGGAGGCTATATACAGGGGCACCAGTACAGAGTCTCTGTGGAGGCTATATACAGGGGGCACCGGTACAGAGTCAATGTGGAGGCTATATACAGGGGGCACCGGTACAGAGTCAATGTGGAGGCTATATACAGGGGGCACCGGTACAGAGTCAATGTGGAGGTTATATACAGGGTGTTACCCGGTACAGAGTCAATGTGGAGGCTATATACAGGGTATTACGGTACAGAGTCAATGTGGAGGCTATATACAGGGGTACCGGTACAGAGTCAATGTGGAGGCGATATACAGGGGTGCCGGTACAGAGTCAATGTGGAGGCTATATACAGGGGTACCGGTACAGAGTCAATGTGGAGGCTATATACAGGGGGCACCGGTACAGAGTCAATGTGGAGGCTATATACAGGGGCTACCGGTACAGAGTCAATGTGGAGGCTATATACAGGGGTACCGGTACAGAGTCAATGTGGAGACTATATACAGGGGGCACCGGTACAGAGTCAATGTGGAGGCTATATACAGGGTGGTACCGGTACAGAGTCAATGTGGAGGCTATATACAGGGGCTACCGGTACAGAGACAATGTGGAGGCTATATACAGGGGCTACCGGTACAGAGACAATGTGGAGGCTATATACAGGGGGCACCGGTACAGAGTCAATGTGGAGGCTATATACAGGGGGTACCGGTACAGAGTCAATGTGGAGGCTATATACAGGGTGTGCCGGTACAGAGTCAATGTGGAGGCTATATACAGGGGGTACCGGTACAGAGTCAATGTGGAGGCTATATACAGGGGTACGGTACAGAGTCAATGTGGAGGCTATATACAGGGGCACCGGTACAGAGTCAATGTGGAGGCTATATACAGGGGGTACCGGTACAGAGTCAATGTGGAGGCTATATACAGGGGCTACCGGTACAGAGACAATGTGGAGGCTATATACAGGGGTACCGGTACAGAGTCAATGTGGAGACTATATACAGGGGGGTACGGTACAGAGTCAATGTGGAGGCTATATACAGGGGTACCGGTACAGAGTCAATGTGGAGGCTATATACAGGGGGGTACCGGTACAGAGACAATGTGGAGACTATATATAGGGGCACCGGTACAGAGTCAATGTGGAGACTATATACAGGGGGCACCGGTACAGAGTCAATGTGGAGGTTATATACAGGGTACCGGTACAGAGTCAATGTGGAGGCTATATACAGGGGCACCGGTACAGAGTCAATGTGGAGGCTATATACAGGGGTACCGGTACAGAGTCAATGTGGAGGCTATATACAGGGGGCACCGGTACAGAGTCAATGTGGAGGCTATATACAGGGGCACCGGTACAGAGTCAATGTGGAGGCTATATACAGGGGCACGGTACAGAGTCAATGTGGAGGCTATATACAGGGGCTACCGGTACAGAGTCAATGTGGAAGCTATATACAGGGGGTACCGGTACAGAGTCAATGTGGAGACTATATACAGGGGGCCGGTACAGAGTCAATGTGGAGGTTATATACAGGGGGTACCGGTACAGAGTCAATGTGGAGGCTATATACAGGGGCACCGGTACAGAGTCAATGTGGAGACTATAAACAGGGTATTACGGTACAGAGTCAATGTGGAGGCTATATACAGGGTATTACGGTACAGAGTCAATGTGGAGGCTATATACAGGGGCTACCGGTACAGAGACAATGTGGAGGCTATATACAGGGTGTACCGGTACAGAGTCAATGTGGAGGTTATATACAGGGGGCACCGGTACAGAGTCAATGTGGAGGCTATATACAGGGGGTACCAGTACAGAGTCAATGTGGAGGCTATAAACAGGGTATTACGGTACAGAGTCAATGTGGAGGCTATATACAGGGGCTACCGGTACAGAGTCAATGTGGAGGCTATATACAGGGGGTACCGGTACAGAGACAATGTGGAGGCTATATACAGGGAGTTACGGTACAGAGTCAATGTGGAGGTTATATACAGGGGTACCGGTACAGAGTCAATGTGGAGGCTATATACAGGGGGTACCGGTACAGAGTCAATGTGGAGGCTATATACAGGGGCTACCGGTACAGAGTCAATGTGGAGGCTATATACAGGGGGTACCAGTACAGAGTCAATGTGGAGGCTATATACAGGGGGCACCGGTACAGAGTCAATGTGGAGGCTATATACAGGGGGCACCGGTACAGAGTCAATGTGGAGGCTATATACAGGGGGTACCAATGTGGAGGCTACAGAGTCAATGTGGAGGCTATATACAGGGGCACTGGTACCGAGTCAGTGTGCAGGGGTACAGGCTAGTTGGGTAATCTGTACATGTCGGTGGAATGATGGTCAGTGATTTAATTTATATATGAATAATTTTCTAATCAAGATTTAAAAAACAAAATGTTCCATATACATCCGGTCATTGTCAGTGATTTAGATATATATGTACATGGGGTGTGAACAAATAATTTTGAAATAACATATGGAATCATAAAGTAAACAAAAATCATAAGGGAGTTAAATAAAATAGTAAACGTATTTTAAGTATTTTAGATTCTTCAAAGTAGCCACCCTTTGCCTTGATGACATCTTTGCACACAAGGCACTCAGCTTCATGAGGTAGTCACCTGGAATGCTTTTTCCAACCGTCTTGAAGGGTTCCCACATATGCTGAGCACTTGTTGGCTGCTTTTCCTTCACTCTGTGATCCAACTCATCCCAAACCATCTCAATTGGGATGAGGTCAGGTGATTGTGGAGGCCAGGTCATCTGATGCAGCACTCCATCACTCTCCTTATTGGTCAAATAGCCCTTACACAGCCTGGATGTGTGTCGGTCATTGTCCTGTTGAAAAACAAATGATAGTCCCCCTAAACCCAAACCAGATGGGATGGCGTGTTACAGAATGTTGTAGTAGCCATGGTGGTTAAGTGTGCCTTAAATTCTAAATAAATCACTGTCAGTGCCACCCAGCAAAGAACCATCACACCACCTCCTCCATGCTTCACAGGCGGGAACCACACATGCTCAAATTTGGACTCATCAGACCAAAGGACAGATGTCCATTGCTCGTGTTTCTTGGCCCAAGCAAATCTGTTATTATTATTATTCTGAGGTTGGTATCTCTAATGAAGTTATCCTCTGCAGCAGAATGATGGCATATCCCAGCTGATTCACTCAGTCTCCTCTGAACAGTTGATGTTGACATGTGTCTGTTACTTGAACTCTGTGAATCATCTACTTGGGCTGCAATTTCAGAGGCTGGTAACTCTAATGAACTTATCCTCTGCAGCAGAGATAACTTCCTCTGAAGGCAGAAAGGCAGGGTCGATTTGACTGACAGATTCCTTGTTCCTCTGAAGGCAGGGTCGATATGACTGCCCGGAGTCTTTGTCTGAGGACAGAGAACTGGACAGAAAACCCTCCCTCTCGTTTGTTCTTCCCACCTTCCCTCCTCAACCGACCTTGGTAACCTTCCTCCTCAACCTTCCCTCCTAACATTTACCCTTCCCCTGGTAACTCCCCCTCCTCACCCCTCCCTGGTAACTCCCCCTCCTCAAATCAGAGTTAATTTTATGTGCTCTAGAGAGCATATACTCAGTTTTCCTCATTCAATACTAATTTCAGGTCAATAACATTGTTCTGTAATACATTGAAAGGCAGACTGTATTCAGATAGAGCCTGGTCAACCTTGGGGTCAAACACAACATCATCAGCATACAAGTGGAGATAAAACGTTTTTTTGTTTTTTTACAGACAAGTCGATATTGTTAATGTAAACAGTAAAAAGTACAGGACCCAGAATGGCCTCCTTCAGGTCACCTTTCGCAATATCCAGAAAACCTGGTTTAACACCATCAGCAGATACACACCGGTTGTACATCTGTCATTATTAAACCAGTTTAAACCAACTCAACATAAAGAGTGGTTCAAGTCAAAAAACGTGTTTTATAAATTGTACAACTGCTGATGAAACTAAAACTGGAAAACCGTGTGATTCTATTGTAATCAGTGTTATTTCAAAAAGTTACGGTTTCAAAATACAATCTACATAGGACCTTCTAATCAGCAGTTTTTGTATGGGCGGCTTGTTTGTTTGTGGTGACATCACCACGCTGTAAAGATTAATAGACCAATAACAAACACCGTTCCAAACCACACTGACAATAGCAGGCTGTTTTTGAGTTTTCTCAGCCCACTCAGACCACTCCATGCAAGTACCTCATCATTGTAAAAAAAGAAGCTATTTTTTCCCCCATTTTAATGGAAATCTATTACAATGGGGTGTTGATTACCCAAAATTGATTTTGATCAATATTTAAAATGTAAAAAAAACACTACATTTTGGCATTTTTAAAGAAAACTGGGCAAATACTCATTCAAATATTCCATTCTTGTTCCTCTGGAACTTCTACTGTCTGAACTCCAGCCAAGGAAAACAGGCTGCAATATCAAGTCATAATATCAAACCCGTAAATGATATCAAACCAGGAAATAATATCAAACCAGGAAATGATATCAAACCAGGAAATAATATCAAACCAGTGGAAATGATATCAAACCAGAAAATGATATCAAACCAGGAAATGATATCAAACTGAAGATATCAAAACGAACGATGTCAAACCAGGAAATGATATCAAACCAGGAAATGATATCAAACCAAATCAAAACAGCTGTGATCGTTTATATAAACGGATCTAAAAGCCACACAGCACTTGGGTAACAATGTCATGCATCAACACCTGCTTGAGTCTGGTCCTCAACAGGAAATCATAGAATATTTCTATTGTCACTGGAAAGCTACTAGGTGAGCACTTACGTCTTTCTAAACTCAGCTGGGGAGAATTCAGTCAGTGTGTCACTCAATAAATAAATCAGGAGTGACAATGTGCTTAACAAGTCACATAATGAGTTGCATAATAGTGTTGAACAACTACCTCATCTCTGTACCCCTTACACAGCCATATAATTGTAAGGTCCCTCAGTCAAGCAGTGAATATCAAACACAGATTCAAACACAAACCAGAGAAGAAGGAACCCGCTCAGGGATTTTACCATGAGGCCAATGGTAACTTTCAAACATTTGCAGAGTTCAATTCTGTGATAAACACTGAGGATGGATTCACAACATTGCTCCATAATACTAACCTACTTGACAGAGTGAAGATAAGAACGTCTATACAGAATAAAATTATTCCAAAACATGCATCCTGTTTGCAGTAAGGCACTAAAGTAATACCGTAAAACATTTGGCAAAGCAATTCACTATTTGTCCTAATACAAAGTGTTGTGTTATATTGGAGTTGCCCCAAACATGTGGCACCTATCCCAGCTTTCACTCAGTCTCCTCAAGCATAGTGGATGTTGCATCATGTTTTGGGTATGTTTGTAATCATTAAGAACTGGGGAGTTTTTCAGGATTAAAATAAATGGAATGGAGCTCTGCTCAGGGCAAATCCTAGAGGAAAACCTGGTTCAGTCTGCTTTCCAGACTAGACAGATTAATTCAGGACAATAACCTAAAACAGAAGGCAAATCTACACTGGAGTTTTGTCCAAGAAGACAGTGAATGTTTCTGAGAGGCCTAGTTACAGTTGACTTCCCATCTACTCCTGAAAATCTACTGGTAAAACTTCATAACCTTCCCCTGGATAACAATTACCAACTTCCCAGAGCGTGTCTTTGACCCTATGGTAGTAGGTGCCAGAGCTCAAATCCGAGTTTGTGTGTGTCAAGAACTGCAACGCTGCTGGGTTTTTCCACACTCAATACTAGTTTCAGGTCAGTATAACAATGTTCCACCACAAAGGACAACCAGCCAACTTGACAACTGGTCAAGCATTGAGTCAACATGGACCAGCATCCCCTGAGGAAAACGCTTTCACCACCTTTACAGACAAGTCCATGGCACGACGAATTGAAACAGTAAAAAGTCAAACAGGGGGGGCAACTCAATTCAGGAAGGTCTAAATCAAAACCTGTTGGCTTAACTGTGTCAGCAGAAACACATCGAGTTTTGATATATGATCAAGTCTAAGCCAAGTCCGTGACTGGCTCAACATAAAAGTTTCCACTGGCTTTTATCAAGAACCAGTGTTTTACAACAAAAACACTAAGCCAGCTCAGAGAACTTAACTCCCAGCCAAAGTGTGATTCTAAGTTATGAGTGGAAAAAACCATAAAAGTTCCGGCAGTAAGGGGAAGGGGATAAACATCCCGGCAGTAAGGGAAGGGGAGAAACATCCCGCAGTTTTTGTAGGGGAGAAACATCCCGGCAGTAGGGGAAGGGGAGATCATCCCGCAATAAATTGATTAATAGATCCCGGCATAAGGGAAGAGGGAAACCATCCCGGCATTAAGGGAAGAGGAGAAACATTCTTGTTTTCCAGGTTCACTCAGTCCACTCCTTGCATTACTTTGTATATGATCATATGTTTTTTCCCCCATTTTAATGGAAATCACTGTAAATTAAGATACTGAGTATTTTAACAACATACACCCAAAATTTTCTGACACGGATATTTAAAATGTAAAAAAAAACATGACTTATGTAAAGCATTTTAAAGAAAAACTGCAATACAGAGAAATATTCAGCATTCTTGTTTCTGGAACTTGCACTGCAGTAAATCCAACCAAGGAAAACAGGCTGTCAATATCAAGGACCAGGTCTACATCAAACCAGGAAATGATAGTCAATCCAGAGAAAGTGATATCAAACCAGGAAATGACTGTCAAACCAGGAAGTAGGGCCTATATCATTCCTTTGAAATGGACTGTGTTTACCAAATCAAAACAGCCTGTCATCATTTACTATAAACTGGACTGTGTGTTAACACAAAGCACAGGATTGTCATCATTCACTATGAATCAACTGTGTTTACAGGCAGTCTGGTCCTGTCATCATTCCCTATGAACTGGACTGTGTGTTTACAGGCAGTAGGACCTACTATCATTCACTTTGAACTGGACTGTGTTTTACAGGCAGTAGGGGCCTGCCATCATTCACTTTGAACTGGACTGTGTGTTTACAGGAAGTAGGGCCTGTCATCATTCACTATGAACTGAACTGTGTGTTGACAGGCAGTCAGGGCCTGTCATCATTCACTATGAACTGGACTGTGTTTACAGGCAGTAGCAGTGTCATCATTCCCTATGAACTGGACTGTGTTTACAGGCAGTAGGGCCCAGTCATCATTCACTATGAACTGGACTGGTGTTTACAGGCAGTAGGGCCTGTCATCATTCACTATGAACAGGACTGTGTGTTTACAGGAAGTAGGGCCTGTCATAATTCACTATGAACTGGACTGAGTGTTTAAGATAGGAACTGTCATCATTCAGAATAAAATGTGTGTTTAAAACATGCAGTAGGGCCTGCCATCATTCACTATGAACTGGACTGTGTGTTTACAGGCAGTTGGGCCTGTCAATTCACTTTGAACTGGACTGTGTTGTTTATAGGCAGTAGGGCCTGTCATCATTCACTTTGAACTCGACTGTGTGTTTACAGGCATAGGGCCTGCCAACATTCACTATGAACTGGACTGTGTGTTTACAGGGCAGTAGGGGCCTGGGGCCAACATTCACTATGAAATGGACTGTGTGTTTACAGGTAGTAGGGGCCTGTCATCATTCACTATGAACTGGGGACTGTTGTCTCAGGAGTAATAATTCACTATGAACTGGACTGTGTGTTTACAGGCAGTAGGGCCTGCCAACATTCACTATGAAATGGACTGTGTGTTTACAGACACTAGGGCCTTATCATTCACTATGAAATGGACTGTGTGTCTACAGGTAGTAGGGCCTGTCATCATTCACTATGAACTGGACTGTGTGTTTACAGGCAGTAGGGCCTGTCATCATTCACTATGAAATGGACTGTGTGTTTACAGGTAGTAGGGCCTGCCAACATTCACTATGAACTGGACTGTGTGTCTACAGGTAGTAGGGCCTGTCATAATTCACTATGAACTGGACTGTGTGTTTACAGGCAGTAGGGCCCTGTCATCATTCACTATGAACTGGACTGTGTGTTTACAGGCAGTAGGGCCTGCCAACATTCACTATGAAATGGACTGTGTGTTTTACAGGTAGTAGGGCCTGTCATCATTCCTATGAACTGGACTGTTCATTACAGGCAGTAGGGCCTGTCATCATTCACTATGAAATGGACTGTGTGTTTACAGGTAGTAGGGCCTGCCAACATTCACTATGAACTGGACTGTGTGTCTACAGGTAGTAGGGCCTGTCATCATTCACTATGAACTGGACTGTGTGTTTACAGGCAGTAGGGCCTGTCATCATTCACTATGAACTGGACTGTGTGTTTACAGGCAGTAGGGCCTGCCAACATTCACTATGAAATGGACTGTGTGTTTACAGGTAGTAGGGCCTGTCATCATTCACTATGAACTGGACTGTGTGTCTAAGTTATAGGGCCTGTCATAATTCACTATGAACTGGACTGTGTGTTTACAGGTAGTAGGGCCTAATCATCATTCACTATGAACTGGACTGTGTGTTTACAGGCAGTAGGGACCTGTCATAATTCACTATGAACTGGACAGTGTGTCTACAGGTAGTAGGGCCTGTCATAATTCACTATGAACTGGACTGTGTTTACAGGTAGTAGGGCCTGTCATCATTCACTATGAACTGGACTGTGTGTCATCCAGGTAGTAGGGCCTGTCATAATTCACATGAACTGGACTGTGTGTTTAAACAGGCAGTAGGGCCTGTCATCATTCACTTTGAACTCGACTGTGTGTTTACAGGCAGTAGGGCCTGAAACATTCACTATGAACTGGGGAGTTTACAGGCAGTAGGGCCTGCCAACATTCACTATGAAATGGACTGTGTGTTTACAGGTAGTAGGGCCTGTCATCATTCACTATGAACTGGACTGTGTGTCTACAGGTAGTAGGGCCTGTCATAATTCACTATGAACTGGACTGTGTGTTTACAGGCAGTAGGGCCTGCCAACATTCACTATGAAATGGACTGTGTTTACAGGTAGTAGGGCCTGTCATCATTCACTATGAAATGGACTGTGTGTCTACAGGTAGTAGGGCCTGTCATAATTCACTATGAACTGGACTGTGTGTTTACAGGTAGTAGGGCCTGTCATCATTCACGAAATGGACTGTGTGTCTACAGGTAGTAGGGCCTGTCCAATTCACTATGAACTGGACTGTTGTCTACAGGCAGTAGGGCCTGTCATAATTCACTATGAACTGGACTGTGTTTACAGGTAGTTAGGGCCTGCCAACATTTTAACAACATGGACTGTTGTTTACAGGCAGTAGGGCACTGTCATAAATTCACTATGAATGGACTTGAATGACTTATAGTAAAGGGCCTTTGTCATAATTCTCAAATGAACTGGACTGTGTGGGAACAGGTAGTCCTGTCAACATTCACTATGAACTGGACTGTGTGTCTACAGGTAGTAGGGCCTGTATCATCATTCACTATGAACTGGACTGTGTGTCTACAGGTAGTAGGGCCTGTCATAATTCACTAGAACTGGACAGTGTGTTTACAGGTAGTAGGGCCTGTCATCATTCACTTTGAACTGGACTGTGTGTTTACAGGCAGTAGGGCCTGTCATCATTCACTATGAACTGGACTGTGTGTCTTGGCAGGTAGTAGGGCCTGTCATCATTCACTATGAACTGGACTGTGTGTTTACAGGTAGTAGGGCCTGTTATCATTCACTATGAACTGGACTGTGTATTTACAGGCAGTAGGGGCCTGCTACATCATTCACTATGAACTGGACTGTGTGTTTACAGGCAGTAGGGCCTGTCATCATTCACTATGAACTGGACTGTGTGTTTACAGGCAGTAGGGCCTGTCATCATTCACTATGAACTGGACTGTGTGTTTACAGGTAGTAGGGCCTGTCATAATTCACTATGAACTGGACTGTGTGTTTACAGGTAGTAGGGCCTGTCATAATTCACTATGAACTGACTGTGTGTTTACAGGCAGTAGTCCTGTCACATTTGGGAACTTCACAGTCCTGTTGATCAATAACAACCATGAAAGGGGCTCTGTCATCAGTTCACATCAACAACCATGAACTCGGACTCTGTCTCTACAGGGATTGCAACAACCATGAACAGGTGACTCTCTCTCCCTCAGTTATACACATCAACAACCATGAACAGGTCGGCTCTCTCTCCCAAAAGACACAAAACAACCATGAACAGGTCGGCTTCTCTCCCCTATGTGAAACATCAACAACCATGAAAAGTCCTCTTACATTTGGGAACTCAGTTATACACATCAACAACCATGAAAAGGTCAGCTCTCTCTCCCTCAGTTATACACATCAACAAACCATGAAAAGGTCGGCTCTCTCTCCCTCAGTTATACACATCAACAACCATGAACAGGTCGGCTCTCTCTCCCTCAGTTATACACATCAACAACCATGAAAAGGTCGGCTCTCTCTCCCTCAGTTATACACATCAACAACCATGAACAGGTCGGCTCTCTCTCCCTCAGTTATACACATCAACAACCATGAAAAGGTCGGCTCTCTCCCCTCAGTTATACACATCAACAACCATGAAAGGTCGGCTCTCTCTCCCTCAGTTATACACATCAACAATCATGAAAAGGTCGGCTCTCTCCTCAGTTATACACATAAACAACAACAAGATAAACAACTAATGTTAGCTAGAGCAAGATGAGCTAAAACCTAACGAGGGAACATTCACTTTTAAGCTCAACTCAGCAAAAAAAAAAACGTCCCTTTTTCAGGTCCCTTTCTTTCAAATATAATTCGTAAAAATCCAACAATCACACAGATCTTCATTGTAAAGGGTTTCCATGCTTCCATGAACCATAAAGAATTAATGAACATGCACCTGTGGAACGGTCGTTAAGACACTAACAGTTTACAGACGGTAGGCAATTAATGTCACAGAAAACTTAGGACACTAAAGAGGCCTTTCTACTGACTCTGAAAAACACCAAAAGAAAGATTCCAGGGTCGCTGCTCATCTGCGTGAACGTGCCTAAGCATGCTGCAAGGAGGCATGAGAACTGCAGATGTGGCCAGGACAATAAACTGCAATGTCCGCACTCAGAGATGCCTAAGATAGCGCGACAGGAGACAGGATGGACAGCTGATCGTCCTCGCAGTGGCAGACCCGTGTAACAACACCTGCACAGGATCAGTACATCCCAACATCACACCTGCGGGACAGGTACAGGATGACAACAACAACTGCTGAGTTACATCAGGAACGCACAATCCCATAAGTGCTCAGACTGTCCGCAATAGTCTGAGAGAGGCTGGACTGAGGGCTTGTAGGCCTGTTGTAAGGCAGATCCTCATCAGACATCACCGCAACAACGTGGCCTATGAGCACAAACCCACCATTGCTGGACCAGACAGGACTGGCAAAAAGTGCTCTTCACTGACGAGTCACAGTTTTGTCGCACCAGGGGTGATGGTCGGATTCGCATTTATCGTCGAAGGAATGAGCGTTACACCGTGCCTGTACTTTGAAGCGGGATCGATTTGGAGGTGGAGGGTCCGTCATGGTCTGGGGCGGTGTGTCACAGCATCATCGGACTGAGGTTGTTGTCATTGCAGGTAATCTCGCGCTGTGCGTTACAGGAAGACATCCTCCTCCCTCATGTGGTACCCTTCCTGCATGCTTATCCTGACATGACCTCCAGCATGACATACTGCTCGCTCTGTGAGTGATTTCCTGCAAGACAGGAATGTCAGGGTTCTGCCATGACCAGCGAAGAGCCCGGATCCCAATCCCATTGAGCATGTCTGGGACCTGTTGGATCGGAGGGTGAGGGCTAGAGCCATTCCTCCCAGAAATGTCCGGGAACATGCAGAAGCCTTAGTGGAAGAGTGGGGTAACATCTCCACAGCAAGAACTGGCAAATCTGGTGCAGTCCATGAGGAGGAGATGCACTGCAGTACTTAATGCAGCTGGTGGCCCACACCAGATACTGACTGTTACTTTTGATTTTGATCCCCCTTTGTTAAGGGACACATTATTCAATTTCTGTTAGTCACATGTCTGTGGAACTTGTTCAGTTCATGTCTCATTTGTTGAATCTTGTTATGTTCATACAAATATTTACACATGTTAAGTTTGTTGAAAATGTAATGCAGTTGATAGTGAAAGGACATTATTTTTTGCTGAGTTTAGTAGATGACTCAAGTGTTGAGTCATTTATGCTCTCGTGTGTCTTATTCGGCCCACACAGTTTGACACGTGCGCTAGCCTATGAGTCGCGTTATGACTGACTTGTGATCATTTCCCTTGCTAGTTCGACTGCATTGACATTCCCAGCCATGGTTACAGTCATCTGTTTTAGTTCAAAATATTGAGTCATTGAAACTGAAACAGTGCATCCTCAATGAAGGCAGCAAACAATGTACCAGGCCAGCTGTGATTTACAACCTGACAGCAATATATTTTAGACTACCAAGTATTGGTGAATTATATTAGTCATGCATTGAACTACATCCATCTATTCTACCAACAATGTCTCTGTGTCCTGTCCTGTCATGTTGAGTCAAATAGAACCCTGAACCACAAACAGTCAAATAGAACCCTGAACCACAAACAGTCAAATAGAACCCTGAACCATAAACAGTCAAATAGAACACTGAACCATAAACAGTCAAAATAGAACCCTGAACCACAAACAGTCAAATAGAACCCTGAAGAACCATAAACAGGCAAATAGAACCTGAACCATAAACAGTCAAATAGAAACCTGAACCACAAACAGTCAACCATAAACAGTCAAATAGAACCCTGAACCACAAACAGTCAAAACGGTCAAATAGAAGCCTGAACCATAAACAGTCAAATAGAACCCTGAACCATAAACAGGCAAATAGAAGAACCACAAACGGTCAAATAGAACCCTGAAACAGTCAAATAGAACCCTGAACCATAAACAGTCAAATAGAACCCTGAACCATAAACAGTCAAATAGAACCCTGAACCATAAACAGTCAAATAGAACCCTGAACCATAAACAGTCAAATAGAACCCTGAACCATAAACAGTCAAATAGAACCTATTTTTAGAGCCGCCTACGAAGTTGGTTTTGTAGCATAAACAGGGAATTTGATATTTTGAATGATATTATGATTGTCTTTTTGTTTCACCTCTGCAAAGTAGTTAAAACGCTGTCAGTTCCACTTGAAATGAGACCGGCTTAGTGTATAATGACAGTCGTTATCGGGCCTGGGTGGGTTCTGGGTGGTGCGATTTACAGTTAAAGAACTCACTTCATTTCTCGCAAAAGATAAATATGATCATTTTAGGTAAAAAAAATGTATCCTTTTAGACTTCTAGTTATTTATGTCAGGAATCAAAAGTACCATGATCCAACCACCTGCTACTGAAATCACCATCAATCTTATTTCCTTAAATATGGGCCTGTTACACAGATTAAGCCTCGTCCTCAATTTAAAAGACTTTGACTGGAGAAATAGTGATAATCCAGCGCTATAGGCTTATATTATTGAAACAGTATTTTAGCAGGGAGTCCCATTGAGATCTGGGCCCTAGATGATCTCCAATATCACAATAAGTGTCGCCTGGTTTAGACAGGGGAAATCTTGCACAATATTAGATGTTTTCCATTCAGACCGATATTCCTGGTCGAGATGAACAATGTTTAACCAGGGCCCGGGAGGCCGTCCTAAAACGATCCACAATCTCACAGTGAGATGTTTAGAATCAAAATCTTTAGTACCAAAGTAACAGGAGTCACAGAGCAAAACCCAATTATGTCCAAGGTTGAGAACAGGTCTAGCTCAAATAGAGGCCTTAAACACTGCTCCTTTTGATTCCTGTGGACCATGGCCCTATACAAGCCAGACTCCACAGTGATGCTTATCTTCGGGAAATGCAGGCCCTCTAGACAGCACAGGGAATCGGGAAATGCAGGAATCGGGAAATGCAGGCCCTCTAGACAGCACAGGAATCGGAAATGCAGGCCCTCTAGACAGCACAGAATCGAATCGGCCTGACAGCACAATGCAGGCCCTCTAGACAGCACAGAGAATTCGGGGAAATGCAGGCCCTCTAGACAGCACAGGGAATCGGGAAATGCAGGCCCTCTAGACAGCACAGGGAATCGGGAAATGCAGGCCCTTCTAGACAGCACAGGGAATCGGGAAATGCAGGCCCTCTAGACAGCACAGGGAATCGGGAAATGCAGGCCCTCTAGACAGCACAGGGAATCGGAAATGCAGGCCCTCTAGACAGCACAGGGAATCGGGAAATGCAGGCCCTCTAGACAGCACAGGGAATCGGGAAATGCAGGCCCTCTAGACAGCACAGGGAATCGGGAAATGCAGGCTCTCTAGACAGCACAGGGATTCGGGAAATGCAGGCCCTCTAGACAGCACAGGGAATCGGGGAAATGCAGGCCCTCTTAGACAGCACAGGGAATCGAAATGCAGGCTCTCTAGACAGCACAGGGATTCAGGGAACAGCACAGGGAATCGGGAAATGCAGGCCCTCTAGACAGCACAGGGAATCGGGAAATGCAGGCCCTCTAGACAGCACAGGGAATCGGGAAATGCAGGCTCTCCCTAGACAGCACAGGGATCGGGAAATGCACCCTCTAGCACAGGGAATCGGGAAATGCAGGCTCTCTAGACAGCAGGCCCTCTCCTAGACAGCAAGGGAATCGGGAAATGCAGGCCCTCTAGACAGCACAGGGAATCGGGAAATGCAGGCTCTCTAGACAGCACAGGGAATCGGGAAATGCAGGCTCTCTAGACAGCACAGTCAGCAGGCCCTCTAGACAGCACAGGAATGAAATGCAGGCCCTCTAGACAGCAAATCGCAGGCTCTCTAGACAGCACAGGGAATCGGGAAATGCAGGCCCTCTAAATGCAGGCTCTCTAGACAGCACAGGGAGTGCAGGCTCTCTAAAACAGGGAATAAAAATGACAGCACAGGGAATGGGGAAATGCATCTAGACAGCATATCGAAACCTCTCTAGACAGCACAGGGAATCGGGAAATAAGGACAGGGGAATCAATGGTCTAGACAGCACAGGGAATGAAATGCTCTCCAGCAGTGATCGTGCAGGCCCTCCCCCTAGACAGCAGAGTCAGATATCAGACAGCACAGGAATAGAGGCCCTTAGTCGGGAAATCCTCTCTAAATGGAAATGCAGGCTCTCTAGACAGCACAGGGGAATGGAAATGCAGGCTCTCTAGACAGCACAGGGAATCGGAAATACGGGCTCTCCCTAAAGCACAGAATCGGGAAATGCAGGCTCTCTAGACAGCACAGGGAATCGGGAACCCTACAGCACAGGGAATCGGGAAATGCAGGCCCTCTAGACAGCACAGGTCAACAGGCTCTCTAGACAGCACAGGGAGTCAGTCCCCTCTAGGGGGAATCGGGAAATGCGCAACAGCACAGGGAATCGACAGTCCACAGGGGAATCGGGAAATGCAGGCCCTCTAGACAGCACAGGGAATGTCGGGAAATGCAGGCCCTCCAGCACAGGGGTCAGGCCCTCTAGACAGCACAGGGGAATCGGGAAATGCAGTCCAGCACAGGGAGTCAGGAAAATAAAAATGAAGACATCCACAGTCCACAGGGAAATCAATGGTTGAATGACTTCCCAGTATTCAGTCCACAGGGGTCAAATGGCCCTACAAAAAAGTCCAGTGCAATGTGTCGCAACCCCACAGTCCACAGGGGTCGCAACTACAGTCCACAGGGTCAACCCCTACAGTCCACAGGGGTCGTAACCATTCGTAACCCTACAAAGTCCACAGGGGTCATAACCCTACGTCCACAGGGGTCAAACAGTCCACAGTCCACAGGGGGTCGCAAGTCACTGTCCACAGGGGTCGTAACCCTACAGTCCACAGGGTCCCCTACAGTCCACACAGTCCACAGGGGCAGTAACCCTACAGTCCACAGGGGTCGTAACCCTACAGTCCACAGGGTCAACCCTACAGTCCACAGGGGTCGTAACCCTACAGTCCACAGGGGTCGTAACCCTACAGTCCACAGGGTCGTCACCCCTACAGTCCACAGGGTCGAACCCTACAGTCCACAGGGTCGTAACCCCACAGTCCACAGGGTCTTAACCCTACAGTCCACAGGGGTCAACCCTACAGTCCACAGGGTCGAACCTACAGTCCACAGGGGTCGTAACCCTACAGTCCACAGGGGTCGTGAACCTCACAGTCCACAGGGTCAACCCTACAGTCCACAGGGGTCAACCCTACAGTCCACAGGGGTCAACCCTACAGTCCACAGGGGTCAACCCTACAGTCCACAGGGTCAACCCTACAGTCCACAGGGGTCAACCCTACAGTCCACAGGGGTCGTAACCCTACAGTCCACAGGGGCCGTAACCCTACAGTCCACAGGGGCCGTAGACCCTACAGTCCACAGGGGCCGTAACCCTACAGTCCACAGGGGTCCGTAACCCTACAGTCCACAGGGGTCGTAACCCTACAGTCCACAGGGGTCTTAACCCTACAGTCCACAGGGGTCAACCCTACAGTCCACAGGGCTCGAACCTACAGTCCACAGGGGTCGTAACTCCTACAGTCCACAGGGTCGTAACCCTACAGTCCACAGGGGTCAACCCTACAGTCCACAGGGGTCAACCCTACAGTCCACAGGGGTCAACCCTACAGTCCACAGGGGTCAACCCTACAGTCCACAGGGGTCAACCCTACAGTCCACAGGGGCCAACCCTACAGTCCACAGGGGCCGTAACCCTACAGTCCACAGGGGTCGTAACCCTACAGTCCACAGGGGTCAACCCTACAGTCCACAGGGGTCGCAACCCTACAGTCCACAGGGGTCGCAACCCTACAGTCCACAGGGGTCGTAACCCTACAGTCCACAGGGGTCAACCCTACAGTCCACAGGGGTCGTAACCCTACAGTCCACAGGGGTCAACCCTACAGTCCACAGGGGTCGCAACCCTACAGTCCACAGGGGTCGTAACCCTACAGTCCACAGGCCGTAACCTACAGTCCACAGGGGCACCCTACAGTCCACAGGGCCGTAACCCTACAGTCCACAGGGGCCGTAACCCTACAGTCCACAGGGGCCGTAACCCTACAGTCCACAGGGGCCGTAACCCTACAGTCCACAGGGGTCGAACCCTACAGTCCACAGGGGTCGTAACCCTACAGTCCACAGGGGTCGTAACCCTACAGTCCACAGGGGTCGTAACCCTACAGTCCACAGGGGTCAACCCTACAGTCCACAGGGGTCGTAACCCTACAGTCCACAGGGGTCAACCCTACAGTCCACAGGGGTCGCAACCCTACAGTCCACAGGGGTCGTAACCCTACAGTCCACAGGGCCGTAACCCTACAGTCCACAGGGGCCGTAACCCTACAGTCCACAGGGGTCGTAACCCTACAGTCCACAGGGGTCAACCCTACAGTCCACAGGGGTCGTAACCCTACAGTCCACAGGGGTCGTAACCCTACAGTCCACAGGGGTCGAACCCTACAGTCCACAGGGGTCGAACCTACAGTCCACAGGGGTCGTAACCCTACAGTCCACAGGGGTCGTAACCCTACAGTCCACAGGGTCCAACCCTACAGTCCACAGGGG
>NW_027009378.1:0-46733 GCF_036934945.1 Oncorhynchus masou masou | reverse complement strand
ATCAGTGATATGACCGTTTGTTCTATTTGATTCTTCATTGATGGTGATCAGTGATATGACCGTTTGTGATTCAGTGATTAGCTACATAGTTATTTGGCGACATCAAATACAACGAACGTGTCCTGTAACTTTACCCTGGAGGAGTATGCCTGTGCATCGGTGAGACTTTTCCCACTATAGCCGTGATTCTAGTGGATGGAGAGACAAGAGATACTGTGGAGATACCAAGGTAGAGAACACCTCTACATTCATTGACTCCATGTATCATCTGTTCTTCTCTCTGGAAGCTGAAAGACTTCACTGCAGAACACCTGGTGTCTCTTCTGAAATGTAACCTGCCCGGCAGCTCCTCTCACTCTAAAGAGACGTGGAAGGTTCTCCTCACCAAACTGACCTCTGTCTTAGACCAAGCTCTGAACATGTTCTCCAATATGGTGAGAATGTACAGTAGATCAACGTTCCTTAAATGTGTGGGGCGCGTTCAGCAGGACGCAACGTTTTGGAAAGTTCACATAGGAATATGTAGGAATCACGGCAGTTCTATTCATGGTGTTCTATCTGCAACGTTCGAGGCGTTTTGCAACTGAACGTGGCCCTGTTGTTCTGTTATTGAATGACCCGATCTCTTCCTCCCCAGTCCAAACCTGTCATTGGTCCAGCAGTATCCCAGGCGCTCGATGTGATTGGAGAGATCCGGGTCAACAGGCTGACTGAGGATCAGCTGAGAGACAGTGATGTCATCAGGAAGTGGTTCTCTGGGCGTCTGAGAGTGTTCCTGCCGTCTGCATCAGGAGTGTTTCTGCACTGCCTCAGCACCAAGAACCTCAGCTGTGACTCGTATCAACAGATGTATGTAATGGTTAAGGGATACTTCGTACCAACAGATGTATGTAATGGTTAAAGGGGATATTTTGGGAAACCATTTACCTCCGTCTCCAGAGACAGATGTATGTAATGGTTAAAGGGGATACTTTGGAGACCATTTACCTCCGTCTCCAGAGACAGATGTATGTAATGGTTAAAGGGGATACTTTGGGAGACCATTTACCTCCGTCTCCAGAGACAGATGTATGTAATGGTTAAAGGGGATACTTTGGGAGACCATTTACCTAAGTCTCCAGAGACAGATGTATGTAATGGTTAAAAGGGATACTTTGGGAGACCATTTACTGACGTCTTCAGAGACAGATGTATGTAATGGTTAAAGGGGATACTTTGGGAGACCATTTACCTAAGTCTCCAGAGTCAGATGTACTCTTGGATGCCATCTTTATGTCTCTGCGTGCAGTTTAAAGAGAAGTTGCTGAAGACTACTGCTAAGGCAATTGCTAACTAGCATTAGCGTCAATGACCGGAAGTTTATGCAGATACCCATAGACGTCCAATCATGGCGCTAACTCTAGTTAGCATTGGCTGGCTAAAACTACGTCTAACTTCCTTCATACCGGACACAGAGACATAAAAACATGGGGTCCACAAGTTCATCTGACTCTGAAGTTGATACAGGGCCTCATTGCCAAAATAATGAAGAATCCGTTAATAGACTGATATAAATGCATAACGTGTATTAATTTGACGACTACCTGCAGTCAATTGACCAAATAGCTATTTAATATCTATTCATTTGGAGAAAGAAAAAATGTAGAAAATGCAGTGTTTTTTAAATGTCAAAATGTTTCGTTACATTTCATTTTTTTTGTGATTAATATAAACTGTATTATTGGGATGAAACATCAAAATGTAAAACATTTCAACTCTATATCTGACAGAGTACTTTTTTTAAAAGTCCATAACCGTGTGTGAGGCGAATACTTTTGTTTCAATGTAGATTTCTTTCAGACCACCATGAAACACACTCTGTGACCCTGATATAGCCCACTGCAGTAAAGGGTTAATGTGATTCATATCGAGCTGATAGTATGTTCTCTTTCCTTTCTCAAAGACTGAGGGAGTTCAGCAATCAATTCGACCAAATGGACCAGATGAGACAAGAGCTGGTGGTCAAATACTTCATCCAGCCCTTCCTGACCAAAAACTCCTCAGGTATGGAAGATAGCAACTAGAGTAAAAGCAGAAAAGTGTCCCTCAACTTCATTTCATATTTGACCTTAACCAATTGGTCTTCTCCCTCCAGACTCTGGCTGTGTGTCCAACTCTAACAGCAGTGTGGACTGGTTGCAGAAGAACTTGGGGCCGTTCTCAGTTCTTGTGTCCCTCAGGGACCTGCTAGGATTCAACACAGACTTCTCTCCTGTACGTCTCACTTTCTGCCAACTACGCCACAATGATTATTCGTAGATATTTGTCCTTATCAAGTATTGATAACCTTCTTGTCTCCTCTCCTTCCAGTTGTCAGCCCTGGAGGTTCTCTCTCCAAAGCAGACAGCAGAGCTGGTGGTGTTGCCTCTTCCTGGTCTTCCAGGGAAAGATGTCATCATCAACACAGTGTTTGACTTCCTGTCTAAGTCACCAAAGGAGAGGAGACTCCCTGAGTTCCTGTACCACCTCGCCAGGCTCTCTGAAGAGGTAACACTTGGTGCATTTAGTAAACACAAGTTCTAACTTGTTCCTCAACTGATATTGACACTTTATCTTGTTGTTTTATTGATGTTATTGTTCTTGTTGTTATATTGATGTTATTGTTCTTGTTGTTATATTGATGTTATTGTTCTTGTTGTTATGTTGATGTTATTGTTCTTGTTGTTATATTGATGATATTGTTCTTGTTGTTATATTGATGTTATTGTTCTTGTTGTTATATTGATGTTATTGCTCTTGTTGTTATATTGATGTTATTGCTCTTGTTGTTATATTGATGTTATTGATCTTGTTGTTCTATTGATGTTATTGATCTTGTTGTTCTATTGATGTTATTGATCTTGTTGTTATATTGATGTTATTGTTCTTGTTGTTATATTGATGTTATTGATCTTGTTGTTCTATTGATGTTGTTTTTCAGATGATGCTACCATGTGACAGCTTTAAGACCATGTAAGTGGATTCAACACAAGTCTTAACGACAAAGAGGTCGTTTTTATCTTAATGACCTTGTAAAACCCCAAAGCACCACTACTACACTTTGACATGTCTGTTTGTCTGTGTCTGTCTCAGCTCTGAGCGTCTGTACCAGGTCTTACCGTCTCCAGAGATGGAGCCAGTTATTCAGGCCATTATAGACAACCTGATGCAGACCGCTCCAGAAGGTCAGTCGTCCTTCATTAACCACGTTGACTATTTTAACACGACTAAGATTATTCAAAACAATACATCAACTGACTATTTTTCAATGCGTTTTCTAACTTTTGTTGACAGATTGCTTGCCGATGAATATGAAGGTGAGAATGTATCTCTTTTTTGTTATGATATCTTTCATTGACTGCTGTAATGAAGTAATGTAACTACTGTAATTGACTACTGTAATGAAGTAATGTAACTACTGTAATTGACTACTGTAATGAGGTAATGTAACTACTGTAATTGACTACCGTAATGAAGTAATGTAACTACTTTAATTGACTACTGTAATGAGGTAATGTAACTACTGTAATGACTACTGTAATGAAGTAATGTAACTACTGTAATGACTTCTGTAATGAAGTAATGTAACTACTGTAATTGACTACTGTAATGAGGTAATGTAACTACTGTAATTGACTACTTTAATTGACTACTGTAATGAAGTAATGTAACTAATGTAATTGACTACTGCAATGAAGTAATGTAACTACTGTAATTGACTGCTGTAATAAGGTAATGTAACTACTGTAATTGACTTCTCTAATGAAGTAATGTAACTACTGTAATTGACTACTGTAATGGCGTAATGTAAATACTGTAATTGACTACTGTAATTGACTTCTGTAATGAAGTAATGGAACTACTGTAATTGACTACTGTAATGAGGTAATGTAGCTACTGTAATTGACTACTGTAATTGACTTGGTAATGTAGTAATGTAACTACTGTAATTGACTACTGTAATGAAAGTAATGTAACTACTGTAATGGCTTCTGTAATGAAGTAATGTAACTACTGTAATTGACTGCTGTATTGAGGTAATGTAACTACTGTAATTGACTACTTTAATTGATAACTGTAATGAAGTAATGTAACTACTGTAATTGACTACTGCAATGAGTAATGTAGCTACTGTAATTGACTACTGTAATTGACTTCTGTAATGAAGTAATGTAACTACTGTAATTGACTACTGCAATGAGGTAATGTAACTACTGTAATTGACTACTGTAATGAAGTAATGTAACTACTGTAATTGGCTGCTGTAATGAGGTAATGTTACTACTGTAATTGACTGCTGTAATGAGGTAATGTAACTACTGTAATTGACTGCTGTAATGAAGTAATTTAACTAATGTAATTGACTACTCTAATGAGGTAATGTAACTACTGTAATGACTACTGTAAAAAAATAATGTAATTACTGTAATTGACCACTGTCAAAAAGTAATGTAACTACTGTAATTAACTACTGTAATTGACTACTGTAATGAAATGGCCTATTATTATTGATACCTTTGTAATATAATATCTTCTGTCTTTTTCAGTGTCCAATAACACCAGTGACAGTAAGTGTTTTCTCCGACAGCAACAACAGATGTGATCCCTGCTGTATCGTGTATATTGCCGCATGAGAGTCTAAATCTAAACATGTACGTCTCTTTTTCTCCTGGTCACCTGCAGATACCAGAGTCTGTGAAGGAAATGCCAGGTAACAAGTGTATCACCTGTATCTAAGATCTGCCTGGTCTTAGTCCATTTAGAAAACTCTTATGGTGATCAGTGATATGACCGTTTGTTCTATTTGATTCTTCTACAGTGATGGTGATCAGTGATATGACCGTTTGTTCTATTTGATTCTTGTACATTGATGGTGATCAGTGATATGACCGTTTGTTCTATTTGATTCTTCTACAGTGATTCGCTACATAGTTATTTGGCGACATCAAATACAACGAACGTGCCCTGTAACTTTACCCTGGAGGAGTATGCCTGTGCATCGGTGAGACTTTTCCCACTATAGCCGTGATTCTAGTGGATGGAGAGACAAAGAGATACTGTGGAGATACCAAGGTAGAGAACACCTCTACATTCATTGACTCCATGTATCATCTGTTCTTCTCTCTGGAAGCTGAAAGACTTCACTGCAGAACACCTGGTGTCTCTTCTGAAATGTAACCTGCCCGGCAACTCTCTCACTCTAAAGAGACGTGGAAGGTTCTCCTCACCAAACTGACCTCTGTCTTAGACCAAGCTCTGGACATGTTCTCCAATATGGTGAGAATGTACAGTAGATCAACGTTCCTTAAATGTGTGGGGCGCGTTCAGCAGGACGCAACATTTTGGAAAGTTCACATAGGAGTATGTAGGAATCACGGCGGTTCTATTCATGGTGTTCTATCTGCAACGTTCGAGAGCGTTTTGCAACTGAACGTGGCCCTGTTGTTCTGTTATTGAATGACCGATCTCTTCCTCCCCAGTCCAAACCTGTGATTGGTCCA
The DNA here is from genome assembly GCF_036934945.1 of Oncorhynchus masou masou. NCBI lineage: Eukaryota > Metazoa > Chordata > Actinopteri > Salmoniformes > Salmonidae > Oncorhynchus > Oncorhynchus masou. The sequence continues at coordinate 41,214 of NW_027009378.1, read as the reverse complement.
GCAGTATCCCAGGTGCTCGATGTGATTGGAGAGATCCGGGTCAACAGGCTGACTGAGGATCAGCTGAGAGACAGTGATGTCATCAGGAAGTGGTTCTCTGGGCGTCTGAGAGTGTTCCTGCCGTCTGCATCAGGAGTGTTTCTGCACTGCCTCAGCACCAAGAACCTCAGCTGTGACTCGTATCAACAGATGTATGTAATGGTTAAAGGGGATACCATTACCCAACAGATGTATGTAATTAGTTAAAGGGGATACTTCGTACCAACAGATGTATGTTTTATAACCGCCTCGTAACACTGGGTCCTCATAATTTAGGTCCTCATAATTTAAGTCCTCATAATTTAGGTCCTCATAATTTAGGTCTTCATAATTTAGGTCTTCATAATTTAGGTCCTCATAATTTAGGTCCTCTTAATTTAGGTCCTTTTAATTTAGGTCCTCATAATTTAGGTCCTCATTTACTATACAACATTTGACAGTGGTATATCAAAGAATATTTTATATACCATGTCATCTTGACAATACCCCTCGAGAGGGGACTCTGTTTGTCCCAGCAATTAGTAGCGGATATTGGTGTGTTCAGCTGACTGAGAGGAATCCAATACAATTTCCTGGGTATTTCTAGGTCAAACACAAGGGGAGAATCATGGGTTGGGGTCAGGGGTCAGGGGTTAACCCACCATTAAGGTACGTCGCGCCCAGAGGGATAACACTCTAGAAACTAAGCGTTTTCTCAAGCATATTTACTGCCCAAACACATCATTTGTTTTCATCGAGCTTTTTCATTCTCTATTTAAGAACATCTAGCGGTATCTGAAACACATGTCAATATAGTATTTGATGAAACATTAGAAGTGTACCTTATTGCCATTTCCTCAATGAAAGCACTAAATATCACAATTGAAGTATCTAATTGGGTAATGCCAAATTTCAGTCAGAAGCACTAAATATCACAGTTGAAATGTCTAATTGGGTAATTCCAAATTTCAGTCAGAAGCACTAAATATCACAGTTGAAATGTCTAATTGGGTTATGCCAAATTTCAGTCAGAAGCACTAAATATCACAGTTGAAATGTCTAATTGGGTAATGCCAAATTTCAGTCAGAAGCACTAAATATCACAGTTGAAATGTCTAATTGGGTAATGCCAAATTTCAGTCCGAAGGAAGTGTGGTTTAAAGTGTTGAAAATGCATCAGAAATGTATTGGAAAGGTCAGGAAAACATCAGGGAAGATCTTTAGGCAATAAACGTGCCTGATCTTCTGTGCAGAAGAAAAGGTCATCATTGCTTTCAATTCATTTTCTCCAGTCATTCTGAGCAGATTCTGTCACAGTCGTCCTCTTCCCTTCTACTTCCTGGTAGAGGTCCCGCGCGGACCTCGTATGTAGAGGCTCAATGATTTATATTTCCTTTCTCACAGACTGAGGGAGTTCAGCAATCAATTCGACCAAATGGACCAGATGAGACAAGAGCTGGTGGTCAAATACTTCATCCAGCCCTTCCTGACCAAAAACTCCTCAGGTATGGAAGATAGCAACTAGAGTAAAAGCAGCAAACTGTTCCTCATCTTCATTTAATCTTTGACCTTAACCAATTGGTCTCCTCCCTCCAGTTGGCTGCGTGTCCAACTCTAACAGCAGTGTGGACTGGCTGCAGAAGAACCTGGGGCGGTTTTCAGTCCTGGTGTCCCTCAGCGACCTGTTGAAACTCAACACAGACTTCTCTCCTGTACGTCTCACTTTCTGCCGACTACGCCACTTTGTTTATACATACATATATTTTTATTAAGGACACAATAAATTGGTTGTTAAGTGTTCTAGTTAAGTCTGTACATCAGTAATGTTTTCACAGATCAGTTCACCCAGGTTAAAGGTCAGTTTTTGATGTTGGAGAAGGTGTTTTGAACATTACAATCTCTCTCTTTCCACCTCTCTCCTTCCAGTTGTCAGCCCTGGAGGTTCTCTCTCCAAAGCAGACAGCAGAGCTGGTGGTGTTGCCTCTTCCTGGTCTTCCAGGGAAAGATGTCATCATCAACACAGTGTTTGACTTCCTGTCTAAGTCACCAAAGGAGAGGAGACTCCCTGAGTTCCTGTACCACCTCATGAGGCTGTCTGTGGTGGTAATGACCCCAAATATTATTAGTAAACACCTTGTAAAGCTGTTTTTGAGGTAACTGAAAAAAAAGCATTGTAGTCTTGCTTCAATATGTTGATGTTAACTTCTATCCTCTCCCCAGACTCCAGTCGGGTGCACGGTCTACCAGACCATGTAAGTCAAACTTGAGAGAATAGGTAGATTAGGCGATCCATGATATGCGGATCTATAAAAGATTAAAGAGACCAATCTTTTAAATGACATTGTTTTTGTTTTCCACAGTTTTGTGAGGCTGTACCAAGCCATGTCAGCGTTGCCTCAACAGATGGAGCCAATCATCTGGGCCAGTGTTTATGACCTCACAGAATCTGCACCAATGGGTGAGTCAGGAGCACTGTCTTTTTCTCAAATCAGATTCCAGATATAATTTTTATTCTATTTTTTTTTTTTACACAATTTAATCTCTTTGTATTTTGTTGTCATGTGAATAGATTGTTCTCTGGTACCAGTTAACCAACAGGCAAGTCAGTTCATGTATCATAAAAATGTTTCAAGATTGTGAAAGAACATTGTTCTTTATGCTTCTTATATTCCCCTAAACTAAGAATAGGAGGAAAGGACAACAGTACGACTCTTCTCAGAGACTTTCCTTAATGATTATTTTGTCTCTCTTTTTTTTCCAGTGTCCAGTGTCATCACACAATGGTAAATGTAGTTTAGTAAACAACAACTTGATACTGAGCCCCCAATCTTTATCCCAGAACTGCACATTTAATCCAATATCAAATGTTCTGTGTCCTTATTTTTCCTTTTATCTCTCAGCAACAAGAGTCTGTGCTGGAGTTGACAGGTACAGTAAGACATTATTCAGACCAGACTAGGGTTGCAACATTCTTGTAACTGCCCCAAAATCAATATATATATATTTTTTTTATTCCTGGTTGGAAGATTTAATGAATAAGGAGGAAATAATCAAGTTATCTCGAATCTTCCAATCTGTTTTTCTGAAAAGTTGGGCGTTTTGGGAAACTTCCCAGGATTTTGCAAACCGAGTCCATCCAAATGATTGAAACACGCTGATCCTGAATGTGAGAGTTGGTTGTGAGTTTGACACTGATACTTCTGTCTCATCCGTGTTATAGCTCGGCTCTACAACAGCTCTTGGACTCTGGGATCTCGCCGGGACGTCTATGTGACTACAGCATCAAACAATACGCCTGCTCACAGGTCTGGGTTGAACTGTCTTGAGACAATCATGTTTGTACTTTTATATATTACTAGCTTTGTGCTTATAGCCTTTGGCTTTCTGTGTTTACGAGTCACAGAAAAAAACACTACATTTAACATTTGGATTAGTTATATTGGGGCGGCAGGGTAGCCTAGTGGTTAGAGTATTGGACTAGTAACCGGAAGGTTCAAACCCCCCAAAGTTCAAACCCCCGAGCTGACAAGGTACATATCTGTCGTTCTGCCCCTGAACAGGCAGTGAACCCAGTGTTCCTAGGCCGTCATTGAAATTTGTTCTCAACTGACTTAGTTAAATAAAGGTAAAATACTTAAATAAAGGTCAAATAAAATAAATAAATAAACATTCACTGGTGATTTATGTTAACTACAGTGGAAAGTGACTTGTGGTCGAGCAGTTACAGTCCCCCGGTTCAAATCCGTCCCACAGCCCTTTGACTCACCCTCAGTCTTTCCTACATCTCTTCAATAAAATTATAAAAAAACATCACAAAGGACGAGGACGGCCTCACTCCCTAAACGGTTGAAACAAGGTGCAATGGAAGAAGTATCAGTGGCTAAAGGACTTATCTTTCCCACAGCTGAAAGACCTCAACGCTGAGAACCTGGTCACACTGCTAAAATGTAAACTATCGGAGAACAATACAGACTCCAAAGAGACCTGGAAGCTGTTCTTCACTAAAGCTTCTGCCGTTCTGGATCAGGCTCTTGTACTTCTCTCCAACCAGGTACGTCTGATTCCGAAAACATTGCGGGTGTCCTTACCGGTGTCCTTACCGGTGTCCTTACCGATGTCGACTGAACCAATTTCTCACCCCTAGAGTCTTCTGAATAGAGCATAAACATATAACAATTGTGTTCAAGGCCCAGGAATGGTTTAGGGTTGGCCTAGTTTGAGGTTAAAGTTCAAGTAAGTATGTGGTGTATCGGGTCAGGGTTTGCCAAACCTTGAAGTAACCAACCACATCTCTTCCTCCGCAGTCCAAGCCTGTGATTGGCCCAGCAGTATCCCAGGTGCTGGATGTGATTGGAGAGATCCGGGTCAACAGACTGACTGAGGATCAGCTGAGAGACAGTGATGTCATCAGGAAGTGGTTCTCTGGGCGTCTGAGAGTGTTCCTGCCGTCTGCATCAGGAGTGTTTCTGCACTGCCTCAGCACCAAGAACCTCAGCTGTGACTCTTACCAAGCTGTGTACGTGGTTACTATTTGGGTTTATGACCTTAGTGTGTCAGGTCCTCACAAAGGTAGGTGTTAGGTCCTCATAATGTAGGTGTTAGGTTCTCACAAAGTTAGGTGTTAGGTCCTCATAATGTAGGTATTAGGTTCTCACAAAGTTAGGTGTCAGGTCCTCATAATGTAGGTATTAGGACCTCATAATGTAGGTATTAGGTCCTCATAATGTAGGTATTAGGTCCTCATAATGTAGGCATTAGGTCCTCATAATGTAGGTATTAGGTCCTCATAATGTAGGTATTAGGTCCTCATAATGTAGGTATTAGGTCCTCATAATGTAGCTATTAGGTCCTCATAATGTAGGTATTAGGTCCTCATAATGTAGGTATTAGGTCCTCATAATGTAGGTATTAGGTCCTCATGATGTAGGTATTAGGTCCTCATAGTGTAGGTATTAGGTCCTCATAATTTAGATATTAGGTCCTCATAATTTAGGTATTAGGTCCTCATAATGTCGGTATTAGGTCCTCATAATGTAGGTATTAGGTCCTCATAATGTAGGTATTAGGTCCTCATAATGTAGATACTAGGTCCTCATAATGTAGGTATTAGGTCCTCATAATGTAGGTATTAGGTCCTCATAATGTAGGTATTAGGTCCTCATAATGTAGGTATTAGGTCCTCATAATGTAGGTATTAGGTCCTCATAATGTTAGGTCCTTATACACATTCCTCACGTATTACTTTCAGGGCGACGGAGTTTGGAGCCCAGTTTGATCACATGAACTTAGAGCAGCAGCAGCTGGTTCTGAAGGAGCTGGTCGTCCCCTTCCTGTCTCGACCCACATCAGGTAATCATCAGCTGATTTCATGTTTGTTTTTGAATTGTTGATTGGTTAGATTTTCAAGTATATCACAATGTTTTTTCATTTTTTTTAATTTTCTTTATAGTTGGTGATCACATATAAAAACATTACACAACGTAGACCTGCAAATTTGGATAGGTTTAGGCCTTTCGCATGTTTGTTTTTGGTGTTTATGTCTGTATGTTAATAACCCTCTTCTCTCCAGACTCTGGCTGTGTGTCCAACTCTAACAGCAGTGTGGACTGGCTGCAGAAGAACTTGGGGCCGTTCTCAGTTCTTGTGTCCCTCGGGAACCTGTTGAAGCTCAACACAGACTTCTCTCCTGTACGTCTCGTTTTCTGCCGACTACGCCACAATGATTATTCGTAGATATTTGTCCTTATCAAGTATTGACCTTGTCTCCTCTCCTTCCAGTTGTCAGCCCTGGAGGTTCTCTCTCCAAAGCAGACAGCAGAGCTGGTGGTGTTGCCTCTTCCTGGTCTTCCAGGGAAAGATGTCATCATCAACACAGTGTTTGACTTCCTGTCTAAGTCACCAAGGAGAGGAGACTCCCTGAGTTCCTGTACCACCTCCTTGGGCTCTCTGAAGAGGTAACACTTGGTGCATTTAGTAAACACAAGTTCTAACTTGTTCCTCATCTGATATTGACACTTTATCTTGTTGTTCTATTGATGTTATTGTTCTTGTTGTTATATTGATGTTATTGTTCTTGTTGTTATATTGACGTTATTGTTCTTGTTGTTATATTGATGTTATTGTTCTTGTTGTTATATTGATGTTATTGTTCTTGTTGTTATATTGATGTTATTGCTCTTGTTGTTATATTGATGTTGTTGTTCTTGTTGTTATATTGATGTTATTGCTCTTGTTGTTATATTGATGTTATTGATCTTGTTGTTGTATTGATGTTATTGTTCTTGTTGTTATATTGATGTTATTGTTCTTGTTGTTATATTGATGTTATTGATCTTGTTGTTCTATTGATGTTGTTTTTCAGACGATGCTACCATGTGACAGCTTTAAGACCATGTAAGTGGATTCAACAGAAGTCTTAACGACGAAGAGGTCGTTTTTATCTTAATGACCTTGTAAAACCCCAAAGCACCACTACTACACTTTGACATGTCTGTTTGTCTGTGTCTGTCTCAGCTCTGAGGCGTCTGTACCAGGCCTTACCGTCTCCAGAGATGGAGACAGTTATTCAGGCCATTATAGACAACCTGATGCAGACCGCTCCAGAAGGTCAGTCGTCCTTCATGAACCACGTTGACTATTTTAACACGACTAAGATTATTCAAAACAATACATCAACTGACTATTTTTCAATGCGTTTTCTAACTTTTGTTGACAGATTGCTTGCCGATGAATATGAAGGTGAGAATGTATCTCTTTTTTTGTTATGATATCTTTCACTGACTACTGTAATGAAGTAGTGTAACTACTGTAATTGACTACTGTAATGAAGTAATGTAACTACTGTAATTGACTACTGTCATGAGGTAATGTAACTACTGTAATTGACTGCTGTAATTGACTACTGTAATGAAGTAATGTAACTATTGTAATTGACTACTGTAATGAGGTAATATAACTACTGTAATTGACTACTGTAATGAATTAATGTAACTACTGTAATTGACTACTGTAATGAAGTAATGTAACTACTGTAATTGACTACTGTAATTGACTACTGTAATGAAGTAATGTAACTATTGTAATTGACTACTCTAATGAGGTAATGTAACTACTGTAATGACTACTGTAAAAAAATAATGTAATTACTGTAATTGACCACTGTCAAAAAGTAATGTAACTACTGTAATTAACTACTGTAATTGACTACTGTAATGAAATGGCCTATTATTATTGATACCTTTGTAATATAATATCTTCTGTCTTTTTCAGTGTCCAATAACACCAGCGAACGGTAAGTGTTTTCTCCGACAGCAACAACAGATGTGATCCCTGCTGTATCGTATATATTGCCGCATGAGAGTCTAAATCTAAACATGTACGTCTCTTTTTCTCCTGGTCACCTGCAGATACCAGAGTCTGTGAAGGAAATGCCAGGTAACAAGTGTATCACCTGTATCTAAGATCTGCCTGGTCTTAGTCCATTTAGAAAACTCTTATGGTGATCAGTGATATGACCGTTTGTTCTATTTGATTCTTGTACATTGATGGTGATCAGTGATATGACCGTTTGTTCTATTTGATTCTTGTACAGTGATGGTGATCAGTGATATGACCGTTTGTTCTATTTGATTCTTCTACAGTGATGGTGATCAGTGATATGACCGTTTGTTCTATTTGATTCTTCTACAGTGATTCGCTACATAGTTATTTGGCGACATCAAATACAACGAACGTGCCCTGTAACTTTACCCTGGAGGAGTATGCCTGTGCATTGGTGAGACTTTTCCCACTATAGCCGTGATTCTAGTGGATGAGAGACAAAGAGATACTGTGGAGATACCAAGGTAGAGAACACCTCTACATTCATTGACTCCATGTATCATCTGTTCTTCTCTCTGGAAGCTGAAAGACTTCACTGCAGAACACCTGGTGTCTCTTCTGAAATGTAACCTGCCCGGCAACTCCTCTCACTCTAAAGAGACGTGGAAGGTTCTCCTCACCAAACTGACCTCTGTCTTAGACCAAGCTCTGGACATGTTCTCCAATATGGTGAGAATGTACAGTAGATCAACGTTCCTTAAATGTGTGGGGCGCGTTCAGCAGGACGCAACGTTTTGGAAAGTTCACATAGGAATATGTAGGAATCACGGCAGTTCTATTCATGGTGTTCTATCTGCAACGTTCGAGAGCGTTTTGCAACTGAACCTGGCCCTGTTGTTCTGTTATTGAATGACCGATCTCTTCCTCCCCAGTCCAAACCTGTCATTGGTCCAGCAGTATCCCAGGTGCTCGATGTGATTGGAGAGATCCGGGTCAACAGGCTGACTGAGGATCAGCTGAGAGACAGTGATGTCATCAGGAAGTGGTTCTCTGGGCGTCTGAGAGTGTTCCTGCCGTCTGCATCAGGAGTGTTTCTGCACTGCCTCAGCACCAAGAACCTCAGCTGTGACTCGTATCAACAGATGTATGTAATGGTTAAAGGGGATACTTCGTACCAACAGATGTATGTTTTATAACCGCCTCGTAACACTGGGTCCTCATAATTTAGGTCCTCATAATTTAAGTCCTCATAATTTAGGTCCTCATAATTTAAGTCCTCATAATTTAGGTCCTCATAATTTAGGTCTTCATAATTTAGGTCCTCATAATTTAGGTCCTCATAATTTAGGTCCTCATAATTTAGGTCCTCATTAACTATACAACATTTGACAGTGGTATATCAAAGAATATTTTATATACCATGTTGTCTTGACAATACCCCTCGAGAGGGGACTCTTTTGTCCCAGCAATTAGTAGCGGATATTGGTGCGTTCAGCTGACTGAGAGGAATCCAATACAATTTCCTGGGTATTTCTCGGTCAAACACAAGGGGAGAAATCATGGGTTGGGGTCAGGGGTCAGGGGTTAACCCACCATTAAGGACGTCGCGCCCAGAGGGATAACACTCTAGAAACTAAGCGTTTTCTCAAGCATATTTCATCTGCTCCAAACACATCATTTGTTTTCATCGAGCTTTTTCATTCTCTATTTAAGAACATCTAGCGGTATCTGAAACACATGTCAATTAGTATTTGATGAAACATTAGAATTACCAAATTGCCATTTTTCCTCATTTGAGAAGCACTAAATATCACAGTTGAAATGTCTAATTGGGTAATGCCAAATTTCAGTCAGAAGGAAGTGTGGTTTAAAGTGTTGAAAATGCAGCAGAAATGTATTGGAAAGGTCAGGAAAACATCAGGGAAGATCTTTAGGCAATAAATGTGCCAATCTTTTGTGTAGAAAAAAGGTCATCATTGCTTTCAATTCATTTTCTCCAGTCATTCTGAGCAGATTCTGTCACATCGTCCTCTTGACCCTTCTACTTCCTGGTAGAGGTCCTGTGACCTCGTATGTAGAGCTCAATGATTTATGTTTCCTTTCTCACAGACTGAGGAGTTCAGCAATCAATTTGACCAAATGGACCAGATGAGACAAGAGCTGGTGGTCAAATACTTCATCCAGCCCTTCCTGACCAAAAACTCCTCAGGTATGGAAGATAGCAACTAGAGTAAAAAGCAGCAAACTGTTCCTCATCTTCATTTAATCTTTGACCTTAACCAATTGGTCTCCTCCCTCCAGTTGGCTGTGTGTCCAACTCTAACAGCAGTGTGGACTGGCTGCAGAAGAACCTGGGGCGGTTTTCAGTCCTGGTGTCCCTCAGCGACCTGTTGAAACTCAACACAGACTTCTCTCCTGTACGTCTCACTTTCTGCCGACTACGCCACTTTGTTTATACATACATATATTTTTATTAAGGACACAATAAATTGGTTGTAAAGTGTTCTAGTTAAGTCTTTACATCAGTAATGTTTTCACAGATCAGTTCACCCAGGTTAAAAGGTCAGTTTTTGATGTGGAGAAGATGTTTTGAACATTACAATCTCTCTCTTTCCACCTCTCTCCTTCCAGTTGTCAGCCCTGGAGGTTCTCTCTCCAAAGCAGACAGCAGAGCTGGTGGTGTTGCCTCTTCCTGGTCTTCCAGGGAAAGATGTCATCATCAACACAGTGTTTGACTTCCTGTCTAAGTCACCAAAGGAGAGGAGACTCCCTGAGTTCCTGTACCACCTCTCCAGGCTGTCTGTGGTGGTAATGACCCCAAATATTATTAGTAAACACCTTGTAAAGCTGTTTTTGAGGTAACTGAAAAAAAAGCATTGTAGTCTTGCTTCAATATGTTGATGTTAACTTCTATCCTCTTCCCAGACTCCAGTCGGGTGCACGGTCTACCAGACCATGTAAGTCAAACTTGAGAGAATAGGTAGATTAGGCGATCCATGATATGCGGATCTATAAAAGATTAAAGAGACCAATCTTTTAAATGACATTGTTTTTGTTTTCCACAGTTTTGTGAGGCTGTACCAAGCCATGTCAGCGTTGCCTCAACAGATGGAGCCAATCATCTGGGCCAGTGTTTATGACCTCACAGAATCTGCACCAATGGGTGAGTCAGGAGCACTGTTTTTTTCTCAAATCAGATTCCAGATATAATTTTTATTCTATTTTTTTTTTTTACACAATTTAATCTCTTTGTATTTTGTTGTCATGTGAATAGATTGTTCTCTGGTACCAGTTAACCAACAGGCAAGTCAGTTCATGTATCATAAAAATGTTTCAAGATTGTGAAAGAACATTGTTCTTTATGCTTCTTATATTCCCCTAAACTAAGAATAGGAGGAAAGGACAACAGTACGACTCTTCTCAGAGACTTTCCTTAATGATTATTTTGTCTCTCTTTTTTTCCAGTGTCCAGTGTCATCACACAATGGTAAATGTAGTTTAGTAAACAACAACTTGATACTGAGCCCCATTCTTTATCCCAGAACTGCACATTTAATCCAATATCAAATGTTCTGTGTCCTTATTTTTCTTTTTGTCTCTCAGCAACAAGAGTCTGTGCCGGAGTTGACAGGTAAGACATTAAGTAAGACAGTAAGACATTATTCAGACCAGACTAGGGTTGCAACATTCTTGTAACTGCCCCAAAATTAATATATATATTTTTTATTCCTGGTTGGAAGATGTAATGAATAAGGAGGAAATAATCAAATTATCTGGAATCTTCCAATCTGTTTTTTGAAAAGTTGGGCGTTTTGGGAAACTTCCCAGGATTTTACAAACCGAGTCCATCCAAATGATTGCAACACGCTGATCCTGATTGTGAGAGTTGGTTGTGAGTTTGACACTGATACTTCTGTCTCATCCGTGTTATAGCTCGGCTCTACAACAGCTCTTGGACTCTGGGATCTCGCCGGGACGTCTATGTGACTACAGCATCAAACAATACGCCTGCTCACAGGTCTGGGTTGAACTGTCTTGAGACAATCATGTTTGTACTTTTATATATTACTGGCTTTGCGCTTATAGCCTTTGGCTTTCTGTGTTTACGAGTCACAGAAAAAAACACTACATTTAACATTTGGATTAGTTATATTGGGGTGGCAGGGTAGCCTAGTGGTTAGAGTGTTGGACTAGTAACCGGAAGGTTGCAAAGTTCAAACCCCGAGCTGACAAGGTACAAATCTGTCGTTCTGCCCCTGAACAGGCAGTTAACCCACTGTTCCTAGGCAGTCATTGAAAATAATTTGTTCTTAACTGACTTAGTTAAATAAAGGTAAAACTTAAAGAAAAATAAAATAAATAAATAAACATTCACTGGTGGTTTATGTTAACTTCAGTGTAAAGTGACGTTGTGGCTGACCCCGGCACACGTGTCACATGTCAGAGTCGGTTCAAATCCGTCCCACAGACCTTTGACTCACCCTCCTCCGCCTTTCTTACACTTGACCATCTCTTCAATAAAGTAAAAAATAACATCACAAAGGACGAGGACAGCCTCACTCCCTAAACGGTTGAAACAATGGAAGAAGTATCAGTGGCTAAAGGACTTATCTTTCCCACAGCTGAAAGACCTCAACACTGAGAACCTGGTCACACTGCTGAAATGTAAACTATCGGAGAACAATACAGACTCCAAAGAGACCTGGAAGCTGTTCTTCACTAAAGCTTCTGCCGTTCTGGATCAGGCTCTTGTACTTCTCTCCAACCAGGTACGTCTGATTCCGAAAACATTGCGGGTGTCCTTACCGGTGTCCTTACCGGTGTCCTTACCGATGTCGACTGAACCAATTTCTCACCCCTAGAGTCTTCTGAATAGAGCATAAACATATAACAATTGTGTTCAAGGCCCAGGAATGGTTTAGGGTTGGCCTAGTTTGAGGTTAAAGTTCAAGTAAGTATGTGGTGTATCGGGTCACGGTTTGCCAAACCTTGAAGTAACCAACCACATCTCTTCCTCCGCAGTCCAAGCCTGTGATTGGCCCAGCAGTATCCCAGGTGCTGGATGTGATTGGAGAGATCCGGGTCAACAGACTGACTGAGGATCAGCTGAGAGACAGTGATGTCATCAGGAAGTGGTTCTCTGGGCGTCTGAGAGTGTTCCTGCCGTCCGCATCAGGAGGGTTTCTGCACTGCCTCAGCACCAAGAACCTCAGCTGTGACTCTTACCAAGTTGTGTAAGTGGTTACTATTTGGGTTTATGACCTTAGTGTGTCAGGTCCTCACAAAGGTAGGTATTAGGTCCTCATAATGTAGGTGTTAGGTTCTCACAAAGTTAGGTGTTAGGTCCTCATAATGTAGGTATTAGGACCTCATAATGTAGGTGTTAGGTCCTCCTAATGTAGGTATTAGGTCCTCATAATGTAGGTATTAGGTCCTCATAATGTAGGTATTAGGTCCTCATAATGTAGGTATTAGGTCCTCATAATGTCGGTATTAGGTCCTCATAGTGTAGGTATTAGGTCCTCATAGTGTAGGTATTAGGTCCTCATAGTGTAGGTATTAGGTCCTCATAATGTAGGTATTAGGTCCTCATAATGTAGGTATTAGGTCCTCATAATGTAGGTATTAGGTCCTCATAATGTAATAGGTCCTCATAATGTAGGTATTAGGTCCTCATAGTGTAGGTATTAGGTCCTCATAATGTAGGTATTAGGTCCTCATAATGTAGGTATTAGGTCCTCATAATGTAGGTATTAGGTCATAATGTAGGTATTAGGTCCTCATAATGTAGGTATTAGGTCCTCATAATGTAGGTATTAGGTCCTCATAATGTAGGTATTAGATCCTCATAATGTAGGTATTAGGTCCTCATAATGTAGGTATTAGGTCCTCATAGTGTAGGTATTAGGTCCTCATAATGTTATTAGGTCCTCATAATGTAGGTATTAGGTCCTCATAATGTAGGTATTAGGTCCTCATAATGTAGGTATTAGGTCCTCATAATGTAGGTATTAGGTCCTCATAATGTAGGTATTAGGTCCTCATAATGTAGGTATTAGGTCTTCATAATGTAGTATTAGGTCCTCATAATGTAGGTATTAGGTCCTCATAATGTAGGTATTAGGTCCTCATAGTGTAGGTATTAGGTCCTCATAATGTAGGTATTAGGTCCTCATAATGTAGGTATTAGGTCCTCATAATGTAGGTATTAGGTCCTCATAATGTAGGTATTAGGTCCTCATAGTGTAGGTATTAGGTCCTCATAGTGTAGGTATTAGGTCCTCATAATGTAGGTATTAGGTCCTCATAGTCTAGGTATTAGGTCCTCATAATGTAGGTATTAGGTCTTCATAATGTAGGTATTAGGTCTTCATAATGTAGGTATTAGGTCCTCATAATGTAGGTATTAGGTCCTCATAATGTAGGTATTAGGTCCTCATAATGTAGGTATTAGGTCTTCATAATGTAGGTATTAGGTCTTCATAATGTAGGTATTAGGTCCTCATAATGTAGGTATTAGGTCCTCATAATGTCGGTATTAGGTCCTCATAATGTAGGCATTAGGTCCTCATAATGTAGGTATTAGGTCTTCATAATGTAGGTATTAGGTCCTCATAATGTAGGTATTAGGTCTTCATAATGTAGGTATTAGGTCCTCATAGTGTAGGTATTAGGTCCTCATATTGTAGGTATTAGGTCCTCATAATGTAGGTATTAGGTCCTCATAATGTAGGTATTAGGTCCTCATAATGTTAGGTCCTTATACACATTCCTCACGTATTACTTTCAGGGTGACGGAGTTTGGAGCCCAGTTTGATCACATGAACTTAGAGCAGCAGCAGCTGGTTCTGAAGGAGCTGGTCGTCCCCTTCCTGTCTCGAACCACATCAGGTAATCATCAGCTGATTGGATGTTGTTGTTTTTTATCAGCTGTCACAACGTTTTTTCATGAGTTGTTTATTATCTTTTTATTGAACCTTTATTTAACTAGACAAGTCAGTTAAGAACAAATTCTTATTTACAATGACGGTCTACCAAAGGCAAAAGGCCTCCTGCGGGGATGGGGGCCTGGGATTTAAAATATTAAATGAATACAATATAAATATAGGACAAAACACTCATCACAACAAGAGAGACAACACAGTGTGTCTTGCGACGGGTATATAAAGATGACCAGTTTACAGAGGAGTACAGAGTGCAGTGATGTGTCCTATAAGGAGCATTGGTGGCATATCTGATTGCCGAATGGTAAAGATAATTTATCCGTTCGAGAGAACCCTTACCTTCCAATCTATAAATGATGTCTCCTTAATCTAGCATGGGTAGGATGGTCATCTGAATCAGGGTTAGTTTGGCAGCTGAGGTGAAAGAGGAGTGATTACGATAGAGGAAACCAAGTCCAGATTTAACTTTAGCCTGCAGCTTTGATGTGCTGAGAGAAGGACAGTGCACCGTCTCGCCATACTCCCAAGTTCTTGTATGAGGTGACTACATCAAGCTCTAAACCCTCAGAGGTAGTTATCACACCTGTGGGGCGAGGGGCATTCTTCTTACCAAACCATATGACCTTTGTTTTGGAGGTGTTCAGAACAAGGTTAAGGATAGAGAAATCTTTGTTGTAGAGCATTTAACACAACATCTGGGGAGGGTCCAGCTGAGTATAAGGCTGTATAATATGCATATACAGTGGGGAGAACAAGTATTTGATACACTGCCGATTTTGCAGGTTTTCCTACTTACAAAGCACGTAGAGGTCTGTAATTTTTTATCATAGGCACAATTCAACTATGAAAGACGGAATCTAAAACAAGAATCCAGAAAATCATTCCTCTTCAAGGAATACCTAGGATAGGATAAGTAATCCTTCTCACCACCCCCCCTTAATGATTTAGATGCACTATTGTAAAGTGGCTGTTCCACTGGATGTCAGAAGGTGAATTCACCAATTTGTAAGTCGCTCTGGATAAGAGCGTCTGCTAAATGACTTAAATGTAAATGTAAATGTATGATTTTTAAGTAATTAATTATCATTTTATTGTATGCTCATCTTCCTGTTCATAGTTAGTGATATATAAAAATATTCTACAATGTAGACCTGCACATTTGGTTTCGACCAATTGAATGCTTGTTTTTTGGTGGTCAAATACTTCATCCAGCCCTTCCTGACCAAAAACTCCTCAGGTATGGAAGATAGCAACTAGAGAAAAAGCAGCAAACTGTTCCTCATCTTCATTTAATCTTTGACCTTAACCAATTGGTCTCCTCCTCCAGTTGGCTGTGTGTCCAACTCTAACAGCAGTGTGGACTGGCTGCAGAAGAACCTGGGGCGGTTTTCAGTCCTGGTGTCCCTCAGCGACCTGTTGAAACTCAACACAGACTTCTCTCCAGTACGTCTCACTTTCTGCCGACTACGCCATCTTTGTTTATACATAGATATATTTTTATTAAGGACACAATTGTTTTGATGTTGAAAAGTGTTCTAGTTGAGTCTCTACATCAGTAATGTTTTTTGATCAGTTCATAGGGAAATTGTCATTTTTGATGTTGGAGAAGGTTTTGATTAACCTTCTTTCCACCTCTCCTTCCAGTTGTCAGCCCTGGAGGTTCTCTCTCCAAAGCAGACAGCAGAGCTGGTGGTGTTGCCTCTTCCTGGTCTTCCAGGGAAAGATGTCATCATCAACACAGTGTTTGACTTCCTGTCTAAGTCACCAAAGGAGAGGAGACTCCCTGAGTTCCTGTACCACCTCTCCAGGCTGTCTGTGGTGGTAATGACCCCAAATATTATTAGTAAACACCTTGTAAAGCTGTTTTTGAGGTAACTGAAAAAAAGCATTGTAGTCTTGCTTCAATATGTTGATGTTAACTTCTATCCTCTTCCCAGACTCCAGTCGGGTGCACGGTCTACCAGACCATGTAAGTCAAACTTGAGACAATAGGTTGATTAGGCGATCCATGATATGCGGATCTAGAAAAGATTAAGATTAAAGAGACCAATCTTTTAAATGACATTGTTTTTGTTTTCCACAGTTTTGTGAGGCTGTACCAAGCCATGTCAGCGTTGCCTCAGCAGATGGAGCCAATCATCTGGGCCAGTGTTTATGACCTCACAGAATCTGCACCAATGGGTGAGTCAGGAGCACTGTCTTTTTCTCAAATCAGATTCCAGATATAATTTTTATTCTATTTTTTTTTACACAATTTAATCTCTTTGTATTTTGTTGTCATGTGAACAGATTGTTCTCTGGTACCAGTTAACCAACAGGCAAGTCAGTTCATGTATCATAAAAATGTTGCAAGATTGTGAAAGAACATTGTTCTTTATGCTTCTTATATTCCCCTGAACTGAGAATAGGAGGAAAGGACAACAGTACGACTCTTCTCAGAGACTTTCCTTAATGATTATTTTGTCTCTCTTTTTTCCAGTGTCCAGTGTCATCACACAATGGTAAATGTAGTTTAGTAAACAACAACTTGATACTGAACCCCTATTCTTTATCCCAGAACTGCACGTTTAATCCAATATCAAATGTTCTGTGTCCTTATTTTTTCTTTTTGTCTCTCAGCAACAAGAGTCTGTGCTGGAGTTGACAGGTACAGTAAGACATTATTCAGACCAGACTAGGGTTGCAACATTCTTGTAACTGCCCCAAAATTAATATATATATATTTTTATTCCTGGTTGGAAGATTTAATGAATAAGGAGGAAATAATCAAGTTATCTCGAATCTTCCAATCTGTTTTTCTGAAAAGTTGGGCGTTTTGGGAAACTTCCCAGGATTTTGCAAACCGAGTCCATCCAAATGATTGAAACACGCTGATCCTGATTGTGAGAGTTGGTTGTGAGTTTGACACTGATACTTCTGTCTCATCCGTGTTATAGCTCGGCTCTACAACAGCTCTTGGACTCTGGGATCTCGCCGGGACGTCTATGTGACTACAGCATCAAACAATACGCCTGCTCACAGGTCTGGGTTGAACTGTCTTGAGACAATCATGTTTGTACTTTTATATATTACTGGCTTTGTGCTTATAGCCTTTGGCTTTCTGTGTTTACGAGTCACAGAAAAAAACACTACATTTAACATTTGGATGAGTTATAAACATTCACTGGTGGTTCATGTTGACTACAGTGGAAAGTGACGTGAAATTTGTCGAGCAGTTACAGTCGTCTGACCCCGGCACACGTGTCATGTATGTCAGAGTCGGTTCAAATCCGTCCCACAGACCTTTGACTCACCCTCCTCGCCTTTCCTGCACTTGTCCATCTCTTCAATAAAGTAAAAAAAATATCACAAAGGACGAGGACGGCCTCACTCCCTAAACGGTTGAAACAAGGTGCAATGGAAGAAGTTTTAGTGGCTAAAGGACTTATCTTTCCCACAGCTGAAAGACCTCAACGCTGAGAACCTGGTCACACTGCTGAAATGTAAACTATCGGAGAACAACACAGACTCCAAAGAGACCTGGGAGCTGTTCTTCACTAAAGCTTCTGCCGTTCTGGATCAGGCTCTTGTACTTCTCTCCAACCAGGTACGTCTGATTCCGAAAACATTGCGGGTGTCCTTACCGGTGTCCTTACCGGTGTCCTTACCGGTGTCCTTACCAATGTCGACTTAACCAATTTCTCACCCCTAGAGTCTTCTGAATAGAGCATAAACATTTAACAATTGTGTTCAAGGCCCAGGAATGGTTTAGGGTTGGCCTAGTTTGAGGTTAAAGTTCAAGTAAGTATGTGGTGTATCGGTTCAGGGTTAGCCAAACCTTGAAGTAACCAACCACATCTCTTCCTCCGCAGTCCAAGCCTGTGATTGGCCCAGCAGTATCCCAAGTGCTGGATGTGATTGGAGAGATCCGGGTCAACAGACTGACTGAGGATCAGCTGAGAGACAGTGATGTCATCAGGAAGTGGTTCTCTGGGCGTCTGAGAGTGTTCCTGCCGTCTGCATCAGGAGGGTTTCTGCACTGCCTCAGCACCAAGAACCTCAGCTGTGACTCTTACCAAGTTGTGTAAGTGGTTACTATTTGGGTTTATGACCTTAGTGTGTCAGGTCCTCACAAAGGTAGGTATTAGGTCCTCATAATGTAGGTGTTAGGTTCTCACAAAGTTAGGTGTTAGGTCCTCATAATGTAGGTATTAGGACCTCATAATGTAGGTATTAGGTCCTCATAATGTAGGTATTAGGTCCTCATAATGTAGGTATTAGTGTCAGGACCCGGTATCGAACCTGGGTCTCCGTAGGTGAGAAACAGTCACTTAACCAACTGAGCCATAATAGTCAGCAGAACCCAGAAGATTAGGCAGACACAGCAGTATTAGGTTCATAAGTAGGTATTATTTAATAAAGAAAAGGTCCTTAAATACAAAAAATGGCTAAATCCAAATGTAGGTATTAGGAAAAAGGTAAAAGACCTCAAAAAGTATTAACTCACCAAAAATAAACAAGGTCCTCATAAAAACAGAATACCACAAGAACTTCAGGAATCGACAAGGTCACACAGAACACTAGGCAGGGTGCTAACATAAAACACAGAGCACAGAACTGAGGGAAACAAAGGGTTTAAATCATAATGTAGGTATTAGTGTCAGGACACAGGTGCAAATAATAATGGGGATCAAGGGAAAAACATAGGGACAAAAAGCACAATGGGGACATCTACTGACCAAAACCCGGAACAACCCTGGCCAAATCCTGACAATTAGGTCCTCATAATGTAGGTATTAGGTCCTCATAATGTAGCTATTAGGTCCTCATAATGTCGGTATTAGGTCCTCATAATGTAGGTATTAGGTCCTCATAATGTAGCTATTAGGTCCTCATAATGTACGGTATTAGGTCCTCATAATGTAGGTATTAGGTCCTCATAATGTAGGTACTAGGTCCTCATAATGTAGGTATTAGGTCCTCATAATGTAGGTATTAGGTCCTCATAATGTAGGTATTAGGTCCTCAATAATGTAGGTATTAGGTCCTCATAATGTAGGTATTAGGTCCTCATAATGTAGGTATTAGGTCCTCATAATGTCGGTATTAGGTCCTCATAATGTAGGTATTAGGTCCTCATAATGTAGGTATTAGGTCCTCATAATGTAGGTATTAGGTCCTCATAATGTAGGTATTAGGTCCTCATAATGTAGGTATTAGGTCCTCATAATGTAGATACTAGGTCCTCATAATGTAGGTATTAGGTCCTCATAATGTAGGTATTAGGTCCTCATAATGTAGGTATTAGGTCTTCATAATGTAGGTATTAGGTCTTCATAATGTAGATATTAGGTCCTCATAGTGTAGGTATTAGGTCTTCATAATGTAGATATTAGGTCCTCATAATGTAGGTATTAGGTCCTCATAATGTCGGTATTAGGTCCTCATAATGTAGGTATTAGGTCCTCATAATGTCGGTATTAGGTCCTCATAATGTAGGTATTAGGTCCTCATAATGTAGGTATTAGGTCCTCATAATGTAGGTATTAGGTCCTCATAATGTAGGTATTAGGTCTTCATAATGTAGATATTAGGTCCTCATAATGTAGGTATTAGGTCCTCATAATGTAGGTATTAGGTCCTCATAATGTAGGTATTAGGTCCTCATAATGTAGGTATTAGGTCCTCATAATGTAGGTATTAGGTCCTCATAATGTTAGGTCCTTATACACATTCCTCACGTATTACTTTCAGGGTGACGGAGTTTGGAGCCCAGTTTGATCACATGAACCTGGAGCAGCAGCAGCTGGTTCTGAAGGAGCTGGTCGTCCCCTTCCTGTCTCGACCCACATCAGGTAATCATCAGCTGATTTCATGTTTGTTTTTGAATTGTTGATTGGTTAGATTTTCAAGTATATCACAATGTTTTTTCATTTATTTTTTATTTTTTATAGTTGGTGATCACATATAAAAACATTACACAACGTGGACCTGCAAATTTGGATAGGTTTAGGCCTTTCGCATAAAATCAAATCAAAACAAATCAAATTTTATTTGTCACATACACATGGTTAGCAGATGTTAATGCGAGTGTAGCGAAATGCTTGTGCTTCTAGTTCCGACAATGCAGTAATAACCAACAAGTAATCTAACTAACAATTCCTAATCTACTGTCTTATACACAGTGTAAGGGGATAAATAATATGTACATAAGGATATATGAATGAGTGATGGTACAGAGCAGCATAGGCAAGATACAGTAGATGGTATCGAGTACAGTATATACATGTGAGATGAGTATGTAAACAAAGTGGCATAGCTAAAGTGGCTAGTGATACATGTATTACATAAGGATGCAGTCGATGATATAGAGTACAGTATATAGGTATGCATATGAGATGAATAATGTAGTGTAAGTAACATTATATAAGGTAGCATTGTTTAAAGTGGCTAGTGATATATTTACAACATTTCCCATCAATTCCCATTATTAAAGTGGCTGGAGTTGAGTCAGTGTCAGTGTGTAGGCAGCAGCCACTCAATGTTAGTGGTGGCTGTTTAACAGTCTGATGGCCTTGAGATAGAAGCTGTTTTTCAGTCTCTCGGTCCCAGCTTTGATGCACCTGTACTGACCTCGCCTTCTGGATGATAGCGGGGTGAACAGGCAGTGGCTCGGGTGGTAGATGTCCTTGATGATCTTTATGGCCTTCCTGTAACATCGGGTGGTGTAGGTGTCCTGGAGGGCAGGTAGTTTCCCCCCGATGATGCGTTGTGCAGACCTCACTACCCTCTGGAGAGCCTTGAGGGCGGAGCAGTTGCCGTACCAGGCGGTGATACAACCCGCCAGGATGCTCTCGATTGTGCCTCTGTAGAAGTTTGTGAGTGCTTTTGGTGACAAGCCAAATTTCTTCAGCCTCCTGAGGTTGAAGAGGCGCTGCTGCGCCTTCTTCACGATGCTGTCTGTGTGAGTGGACCAATTCAGTTTGTCTGTGATGTGTATGCCGAGGAACTTAAAACTTGCTACTCTCTCCACTACTGTTCCATCGATGTGGATAGGGGGTGTTCCTCTCTGCTGTTTCCTGAAGTCCACAATCATCTCCTTAGTTTTGTTGACGTTGAGTGTGAGGTTATTTTCCTGACACCACACTCCGAGGGCCCTCACCTCCTCCCTGCAAGGCCGTCTCGTCGTTGTTGGTAATCAAGCCTACCACTGTTGTGTCGTCCGCAAACTTGATGATTGAGTTGGGGCGTGCGTGGCCACGCAGTCGTGGGTGAACAGGGAGTACAGGAGAGGGCTCAGAACGCACCCTTGTGGGGCCCCATTGTTGAGGATCAGCGTGGAGGAGATGTTGTTACCTACCCTCACCACCTGGGGCGGCCCGTCAGGAAGTCCAGTACCCAGTTGCACAGGGCGGGGTCGAGACCCAGGGTCTCGAGCTTGATGACGAGCTTGGAGGGTACTATGGTGTTGTATGCCGAGCTGTAGTCGATGAACAGCATTCTCACATAGGTATTCCTCTTGTCCAGATGGGTTAGGGCAGTGTGCAGTGTGGTTGAGATTGCATCGTCTGTGGACCTATTTGAGCGGTAAGCAAATTGGAGTGGGTCTAGGGAGTCAGGTAGGGTGGAGGTGATATGGTCCTTGACTAGTCTCTCAAAGCACTTCATGATGACGGAAGTGAGTGCTACGGGGCGGTAGTCGTTTAGTCGGTAGTCGCATGTTTGTTTTTGGTGTTTATGTCTGTATGTTAATAACCCTCTTCTCTCCAGACTCTGGCTGTGTGTCCAACTCTAACAGCAGTGTGGACTGGCTGCAGAAGAACTTGGGGCCGTTCTCAGTTCTTGTGTTCCTCGGGAACCTGTTGAAGCTCAACCTTGACTTCTCTCCTGTACGTCTCGTTTTCTGCCGACAACGCCACAATGATTATTCGTAGATATTTGTCCTTATCAAGTATTGATAACCTTCTTGTCTCCTCTCCTTCCAGTTGTCAGCCCTGGAGGTTCTCTCTCCAAAGCAGACAGCAGAGCTGGTGGTGTTGCCTCTTCCTGGGCTTCCAGGGAAAGATGTCATCATCAACACAGTGTTTGACTTCCTGACCGAGTCACCAAAGGAGAGGAGACTCCCTGAGTTCCTGTACCACCTCGCCAGGCTCTCTGAAGAGGTAACACTTGGTGCATTTAGTAAACCCAAGTTCTAACTTGTTCCTCATCTGATATTGACACTTTATCTTGTTGTTTTATTGATGTTATTGATCTTGTTGTTATATTGATGTTGTTGTTCTTGTTGTTATATTGATGTTATTGTTCTTGTTGTTATATTGATGTTATTGTTCTTGTTGTTATATTGATGTTATTGATCTTGTTGTTCTATCGATGTTGTTTTTCAGACGATGCTACCATGTGACAGCTTTAAGACCATGTAAGTGGATTCAACAGAAGTCTTAACGACGAAGAGGTCGTTTTTATCTTAATGACCTTGTAAAACCCCAAAGCACCACTACTACACTTTGACATGTCTGTTTGTCTGTGTCTGTCTCAGCTCTGAGCGTCTGTACCAGGCCTTACCGTCTCCAGAGATGGAGACAGTTATTCAGGCCATTATAGACAACCTGATGCAGACCGCTCCAGAAGGTCAGTCGTCCTTCATTAACCACGTTGACTATTTTAACACGACTAAGATTATTCAAAACAATACATCAATTGACTATTTTTCAATGCATTTTCTAACTTTTGATGACAGATTGCTTGCCGATGAATATGAAGGTGAGAATGTATCTCTTTTTTTGTTATTATATCTTTCATTGACTACTGTAATGAAGTAGTGTAACTACTGTAATTGACTACTGTAATGAAGTAATGTAACTACTGTAATTGACTACTGTCATGAGGTAATGTAACTACTGTAATTGACTACTGTAATGAGTAATGTAACTATGTAATTGACTACTGTAATAGGTAATGACTACTGTAATTGACTACTGTAATGATGAATGTAAACTGTAATTGACTACTGTAATTGACTACTGTAATGAAGTAATGTAACTATTGTAATTGACTACTGTAATGAGGTAATATAACTACTGTAATTGACTACTGTAATGAATTAATGTAACTACTGTAATTGACTACTGTAATGAAGTAATGTAACTACTGTAATTGACTACTGTAATTGACTACTGTAATGAAGTAATGTAACTATGTAATTGACTACTCTAATGAGGTAATGTAACTACTGTAATGACTACTGTAAAAAAATAATGTAATTACTGTAATTGACCACTGTCAAAAAGTAATGTAACTACTGTAATTAACTACTGTAATTGACTACTGTAATGAAATGGCCTATTATTATTGATACCTTTGTAATATAATATCTTCTGTCTTTTTCAGTGTCCAATAACACCAGCAAACGGTAAGTGTTTTCTCCGACAGCAACAACAGATGTGATCCCTGTATCTATATATTGCCGCATGAGAGTCTAAATCTAAACAGCCTTTTTTCTCCTGTCACCTGCAGATCGTGTATATTGTATCACCGCATGAGTCTAAATCTAAACAGTGATATGACCGTTTGTTTTTCTCCTGGTCACCTGGCAGATATGACCAGAGTCTGTTCTATTTGATTCTTCTACAGTGATGGTGCCAGGTATTTGATTCTTGTACAGTGATTGTAAGTGATATCACCGTTTGTTCTATTTGATCTACAGTGATCTGCGTTTGTTCTATTTGGTCAGTGATGGTGATACCGTTTGTTCTAGTCCATTCAGTGATATGACCGTTTGTTCTATTTGATTCTTGTACTTGATGGTGATCAGTGATATGACCGTTTGTTCTATTTGATTCTTTCTGATGGTGATCAGTGATATGACCGTTTGTTCTATTTGACAGTGATGGTGATCAGTGATATGACCGTTTGTTCTATTTGATTCTTGTACAGTGATGGTGATCAGTGATATGACCGTTTGTTCTATTTGATTCTTCTACAGTGATTCGCTACATAGTTATTTGGCGACATCAAATACAACGAACGTGTCCTGTAACTTTACCCTGGAGGAGTATGCCTGTGCATCGGTGAGACTTTTCCCACTATAGCCGTGATTCTAGTGGATGGAGAGACAAAGAGATACTGTGGAGATACCAAGGTAGAGAACACCTCTACATTCATTGACTCCATGTATCATCTGTTCTTCTCTCTGGAAGCTGAAAGACTTCACTGCAGAACACCTGGTGTCTCTTCTGAAATGTAACCTGCCCGGCAACTCCTCTCACTCTAAAGAGACGTGGAAGGTTCTCCTCACCAAACTGACCTCTGTCTTAGACCAAGCTCTGGACATGTTCTCCAATATGGTGAGAATGTACAGTAGATCAACGTTCCTTAAATGTGTGGGGCGCGTTCAGCAGGACGCAACGTTTTGGAAAGTTCACATAGGAATATGTAGGAATCACGGCGGTTCTATTCATGGTGTTCTATCTGCAACGTTTGAGAGCGTTTTGCAACTGAACGTGGCCCTGTTGTTCTGTTATTGAATGACCGATCTCTTCCTCCCAGTCCAAACCTGTCATTGGTCCAGCAGTATCCCAGGTGCTCGATGTGATTGGAGAGATCAGGGTCAACAGGCTGACTGAGGATCAGCTGAGAGACAGTGATGTCATCAGGAAGTGGTTCTCTGGGCGTCTGAGAGTGTTCCTGCCGTCCGCATCAGGAGGGTTTCTGCACTGCCTCAGCACCAAGAACCTCAGCTGTGACTCTTACCAACAGATGTATGTAATGGTTAAAGGGGATACTTCGTACCAACAGATGTATGTAATGGTTAAAGGGGATACTTCGTACCAACAGATGTATGTTTTATAACCGCCTCGTAACACTGGGTCCTCATAATTTAGGTCCTCATAATTTAAGTCCTCATAATTTAGGTCCTCATAATTTAAGTCCTCATAATTTAGGTCTTCATAATTTAGGTCTTCATAATTTAGGTCCTCATAATTTAGGTCCTCTTAATTTAGGTCCTCATAATTTAGGTCCTCATTAACTATACAACATTTGACAGTGGTATATCAAAGAATATTTTATATACCATGTCGTCTTGACAATACCCCTCGAGAGGGGACTCTGTTTGTCCCAGCAATTAGTAGCGGATATTGGTGTGTTCAGCTGACTGAGAGGAATCCAATACAATTTACTGGATATTTCTAGGTCAAACATCATGGGTTGGGGTCAGGGGTCAGGGGTTAACCCACCATTAAGGACGTTGCACCCAGAGGGATAACACTCTAGAAACAAAGCGTTTTCTCAAGCATATTTACTGCCCAAACACATCATTTGTTTTCATCGAGCTTTTTCATTCTCTATTTAAGAACATCTAGCGGTATCTGAAACACATGTCAATATAGTATTTGATGAAACATTAGAACCTTATTGCCATTTCCTCAATGAAAGCACTAAATATCACAGTTGAAATGTCTAATTGGGTAATGCCAAATTTCAGTCAGAAGCACTAAATATCACAGTTGAAATGTCAAATTGGGTAATTCCAAATTTCAGTCAGAAGCACTAAATATCACAGTTGAAATGTCTAATTGGGTTATGCCAAATTTCAGTCAGAAGCACTAAATATCACAGTTGAAATGTCTAATTGTAATGCCAAAAGTCAGAAGCACTAAATATCACAGTTGAAATGTCTAATTGGGTAATGCCAAATTTCAGTCCGAAGGAAGTGTGGTTTAAAGTGTTGAAAAGCAGAAATGTATTGGAAAGGTCAGGAAAACATCAGGGAAGATCTTTAGGCAATAAATGTGCCTGATCTTCTGTGTAGAAGAAAAGGTCATCATTGCTTTCAATTCATTTTCTCCAGTCATTCTGAGCAGATTCTGTCGCAGTCGTCCTCTTCCCTTCTACTTCCTGGTAGAGGTCCCGCACGGACCTCGTATGTAGAGGCTCAAAGATTTATATTTCCTTTTCACAGACTGAGGGAGTTCAGCAATCAATTTGACCAAATGGACCAGATGAGACAAGAGCTGGTGGTCAAATACTTCATCCAGCCCTTCCTGACCAAAAACTCCTCAGGTATGGAAGATAGCAACTAGAGTAAAAGCAGCAAACTGTTCCTCATCTTCATTTAATCTTTGACCATAACCAATTGGTCTCCTCCCTCCAGACTCTGGCTGTGTGTCCAACTCTAACAGCAGTGTGGACTGGCTGCAGAAGTACCTGGGGCGGTTTTCAGTCCTGGTGTCCCTCAGCGACCTGTTGAAACTCAACACAGACTTCTCTCCTGTACGTCTCACTTTCTGCCGACTACGCCACTTTGTTTATACATACATACATTTTTATTAAGGACACAATAAATTGGTTGTAAAGTGTTCTAGTTAAGTCTGTACATCAGTAATGTTTTCACAGATCAGTTCACCCAGGTTAAAAGGTCAGTTTTTGATGTTGGAGAAGATGTTTTGAACATTACAATCTCTCTCTTTCCACCTCTCTCCTTCCAGTTGTCAGCCCTGGAGGTTCTCTCTCCAAAGCAGTCAGCAGAGCTGGTGGTGTTGCCTCTTCCTGGTCTTCCAGGGAAAGATGTCATCATCAACACAGTGTTTGACTTCCTGTCTAAGTCACCAAAGGAGAGGAGACTCCCTGAGTTCCTGTACCACCTCATGAGGCTGTCTGTGGTGGTAATGACCCCAAATATTATTAGTAAACACCTTGTAAAGCTGTTTTTGAGGTAACTGAAAAAAAGCATTGTAGTCTTGCTTCAATATGTTGATGTTAACTTCTATCCTCTTCCCAGACTCCAGTCGGGTGCACGGTCTACCAGACCATGTAAGTCAAACTTGAGAGAATAGGTAGATTAGGCGATCCATGATATGCGGATCTATAAAAGATTAAAGAGACCAATCTTTTAAATGACATTGTTTTTGTTTTCCACAGTTTTGTGAGGCTGTACCAAGCCATGTCAGCGTTGCCTCAACAGATGGAGCCAATCATCTGGGCCAGTGTTTATGACCTCACAGAATCTGCACCAATGGGTGAGTCAGGAGCACTGTCTTTTTCTCAAATCAGATTCCAGATATAATTTTTATTCTATTTTTTTTTTACACAATTTAATCTCTTTGTATTTTGTTGTCATGTGAATAGATTGTTCTCTGGTACCAGTTAACCAACAGGCAAGTCAGTTCATGTATCATAAAAATGTTTCAAGATTGTGAAAGAACATTGTTCTTTATGCTTCTTATATTCCCCTAAACTAAGAATAGGAGGAAAGGACAACAGTACGACTCTTCTCAGAGACTTTCCTTAATGATTATTTTGTCTCTCTTTTTTCCAGTGTCCAGTGTCATCACACAATGGTAAATGTAGTTTAGTAAACAACAACTTGATACTGAGCCCCTATTCTTTATCCCAGAACTGCACATTTAATCCAATATCAAATGTTCTGTGTCCTTATTTTTCCTTTTATCTCTCAGCAACAAGAGTCTGTGCTGGAGTTGACAGGTACAGTAAGACATTATTCAGACCAGACTAGGGTTGCAACATTCTTGTAACTGCCCCAAAATCAATATATATATATTTTTTTTATTCCTGGTTGGAAGATTTAATGAATAAGGAGGAAATAATCAAGTTATCTTGAATCTTCCAATCTGTTTTTCTGAAAAGTTGGGCGTTTTGGGAAACTTCCCAGGATTTTGCAAACCGAGTCCATCCAAATGATTGAAACACGCTGATCCTGAATGTGAGAGTTGGTTGTGAGTTTGACACTGATACTTCTGTCTCATCCGTGTTATAGCTCGGCTCTACAACAGCTCTTGGACTCTGGGATCTCGCCGGGACGTCTATGTGACTACAGCATCAAACAATACGCCTGCTCACAGGTCTGGGTTGAACTGTCTTGAGACAATCATGTTTGTACTTTTATATATTACTGGCTTTGCGCTTATAGCCTTTGGCTTTCTGTGTTTACGAGTCACAGAAAAAAACACTACATTTAACATTTGGATTAGTTATATTGGGGTGGCAGGGTAGCCTAGTGATTAGAGTGTTGGACTAGTAACCGGAAGGTTGCAAGTTCAAACCCCCGAGCTGACAAGGTACAAATCTGTCGTTCTGCCCCTGAACAGGCAGTGAACCCACAGTTAACCCACAGTTAACCCACCATCATTGAAAATAATAATTTGTTCTTAACTGACTTAGTTAAATAAAGGCAAAATACTTAAATAAAGGTCAAATAAAATAAATAAATAAACATTCACTGGTGGTTTATGTTAACTACAGTGGAAAGTGACGTGTGGTCGAGCAGTTACAGTCAGAGTCGGTTCAAATCCGTCCCACAGCTTTGACTCACCCTCCGTCTTTCCTACACTTGACCATCTCTTCAATAAAGTCAAAATAACATCCCAAAGGACGAGGACGGCCTCACTCCCTAAACGGTTGAAACAAGGTGCAATGGAAGAAGTATCAGTGGCTAAAGGACTTATCTTTCCCACAGCTGAAAGACCTCAACGCTGAGAACCTGGTCACACTGCAGAAATGTAAACTATCGGAGAACAACACAGACTCCAAAGAGACCTGGAAGCTGTTCTTCACTAAAGCTTCTGCCGTTCTGGATCAGGCTCTTGTACATCTCTCCAACCAGGTACGTCTGATTCCGAAAAACATTACCGGTGTCCTTACCGGTGTCCTTACGGTGTCCTTACCGGTGTCCTTACCGATGTCGACTGAACCAATTTCTCACCCCTAGAGTCTTCTGAATAGAGCATAAACATTTAACAATTGTGTTCAAGGCCCAGGAATGGTTTAGGGTTGGCCTAGTTTGAGGTTAAAGTTCAAGTAAGTATGTGGTGTATCGGGTCACGGTTTGCCAAACCTTGAAGTAACCAACCACATCTCTTCCTCCGCAGTCCAAGCCTGTGATTGGCCCAGCAGTATCCCAGGTGCTGGATGTGATTGGAGAGATCCGGGTCAACAGACTGACTGAGGATCAGCTGAGAGACAGTGATGTCATCAGGAAGTGGTTCTCTGGGCGTCTGAGAGTGTTCCTGCCGTCTGCATCAGGAGGGTTTCTGCACTGCCTCAGCACCAAGAACCTCAGCTGTGACTCTTACCAAGCTGTGTAAGTGGTTACTATTTGGGTTTATGACCTTAGGTGTGTTTCAGGTCCTCACAATGTAGGTGTAGGTGTTAGGTGATCCTCATAATGTAGGTATTAGGACCTCATAATGTAGGTATTAGGTCCTCATAATGTAGGTATTAGGTCCTCATAGTGTAGGTATTAGGTCCTCATAATGTAGGTATTAGGTCCTCATAATGTAGGTATTAGGTCCTCATAATGTAGGTATTAGGTCCTCAGTGTAATGTAATGTAGATATTAGGTCCTCATAATGTAGGTATTAGGTCCTCATAATGTAGGTATTAGGTCCTCATAATGTAGGTATTAGGTCCTCATAATGTAGGTATTAGGTCTTCATAATGTAGGTATTAGGTCCTCATAATGTAGGTATTAGGTCCTCATAATGTCGGTATTAGGTCCTCATAATGTAGGCATTAGGTCCTCATAATGTAGGTATTAGGTCCTCATAATGTAAGGTATTAGGTCCTCATAATGTAGGTATTAGGTCATAGTGTAGGTATTCATAATGTAGATATTAGGTCCTCATAATGTAGGTATTAGGTCCTCATAATGTAGGTATTAGGTCATAATGTAGGTATTAGGTTCATAATGTAGGTATTAGGTCCTCATAATGTAGGTATTAGGTCCTCATAATGTTGTTATTAGGTCCTCATCATGTAGGTCATAGGTCCTCATAATGTAGGTATTAGGTCCTCATAATGTAGGTATTAGGTCCTCATAATGTAGGTATTAGGTCCTCATAATGTAGGTATTAGGTCCTCATAATGTAGGTATTAGGTCCTTAATGTAGGTATTAGGTCCTCAGGTATTAGGTTTCAGATGTAGGTACGGATAATTGGAGTCCCATAATGTAGTTTAGGTCCACATAATGTAGGTATTACTCATAATGTAGGTATTAGGAGGTATTAGGCATAGTGTAGGCTAGGTTCATAATGTAGGTATTAGGTCCTCATAGTCTAGGTATTAGGTCCTCCTTCCTAGGTATTAGGTCTTCATAATGTAGGTAATCATAATGCTAGGTATTTCATAATCGGTTTAGGTTTAATGTAGGCATTAGGTCCTGATTTGTATTAGGACCTCATAATGTAGGTATTAGGTTTAATGTAGGTATTATCATAATGTAGCTTTAGGTCCTCATAATGTAGGTATTAGGTTCATAATTATTAGGTTTATAGGTATTAGGTGATCGAACCATCCGGAGTAGAAACAGTCACTTAACCAACTGAACGAATAGACAGCAGAACCCAGAAGATGAGGCAGCCTTTCGCATGTTTAAGACGGTGTATTTAATAAAGAAAAAATTAAAATACAAAAAATGGTCCAAAAGGTGTAGGAAAAACACAAAAGTCAAAAAGAAACTCACCAAAAATCTTCAGAATACTCCAAGAACTCTCGACAAGAGCACACAGAACACTAGGTGCTCAACATACAAACACAGAGCACAGAACTGAGGGAAACAAAGGGTTTAAAAACAATCAGGGGAAACAGACACAGTGCAAATAATAATGGGACTGGAAAACATAGGGACAAAAAGAATGGGGAATCTACTGACCAAAACCCGGGGCCAAATTCAATTAGGTTCATAATGTAGGTATTAGGTCCTCATAATGTAGCTATTAGGTCCTCTGTCGGATTAGGTCCTCATAATGTAGGTATTAGGTCCTCTAATGTAGCTATTAGGTCCTCATAATTCTGCCGGTATTAGGTCCTCATAATGTATTAGGTCCTCATAATGTAGGTATTAGGTCCTCATAATCAAGTATAATGATATTAGGTCCTCATAATTAGGTCTCCTCTCTCATAATGTAGGTATTAGGTCCTCATAATGTAGGTATTAGGTCTCATAATGTAGGTATTAGGTCCTCATAATGTAGGTATTAGGTCTTCATAATGTAGATATTAGGTCCTCAGTGTAAGCAGGTATTAGGTCCTCATAATGCAGAGTCCTCATAATGTAGGTATTAGGTCCTCATAATTCCTAGGTCCTCATAATGTAGGTATTAGGTCCTCATAATGTAGATAGGTCCTCATAATCATTAGGTCCTCATAATGTAGGTTTAGGTCTTCATAATGTAGATATTAGGTCCTCATAATGTAATTAGGTCCTCATAATGTAGGTATTAGGTCCTCATAATGTAGGTATTAGGTCCTCATAATGTAGGTATTAGGTCCTCATAATGTAGGTATTAGGTCCTCATAATGTTAGGTACACAACACTTCAGGGTGCGGAGTTTAGTTTGTCACATGAACTGGAGCAGCAGCAGCTGGTTCTAGGAGCTTTGTTCCTTCCTGTCTGATATTGATCACTGATTTCATGTTTGTTTTTGAATTATTGATTGTTAGATTTTCAAGTATATCACAATGTTTTTTCATTTATTTTATTGTTCTATAGTTGGTGATCACATTAAAAACATTACACAATTGGACCTGCAAATTTATTGTTTAGGCCTTTTGTTATAAAATCAAATCAAAACAAATCAAATTTTATTTGTCACTTGTTGTTATGGTTAGCAGATGTTATTGTAGCGAAATCTTGTTGTTCCGACAATAGTAATGTAATGTTATTGTAATCTACTGTCTTATACACAGTGTTAAATAATATGTACATAAGGATATATGAATGAGTGATTCATTGTTGTTATGTTGATGTTATTGTTCTTGTTGTTATATTGATGATATTGTTCTTGTTGTTATATATATACATAAGGATGTTATTGTTCTTGTTGTACAGTATATTATATTGATGTAACATTTATAATTGCATCTTCCCATTATTAAATGGAGTTGATCAGTTCATTAGGCAGCAGCCACTCAATGTTTGGTTGTTTAACAGTCTGATGGCCTTGAGATAGAATCTTTTTCAGTTCGGTAGCTTTGATGTTATTGATCTGGATGATAGCGGGGTGAACAGGCAGTGGCTTCTAGATGTTGATGATCTTTATTGATCGGGTTGTAGGTGTCCTGGAGGGCAGGTATTCCCCCCGATGATTTTGCAGTCACTACCCTCTGAGAGCCTTGTTATATTACAACCCGCCAGGATGTTATTGATCTGTGTTTGTGAGTCTATTGATGACAAGTTTCTTCAGCCTCCTGATGAAGATGCTGCGCCATCTTCACGATGCTGTCTTGTGAGTGGAGACCATGTGATGTGTATGCCGTGGAATTAAACTTGCTAGTCTCTCCACTACTGTTCCACGAAGGTGTTCCCTCTGCTTTTTATCACAATCATCTCCTTAGTTTTGTGACGTTGAGTGTGAATTTTCCTGACACCACACTCCGAGGGCCCTCACTCCCTGTACACTTTGACATGTACCACTGTTTGTCTGTGTCTGAGTCTCAGCTCCACGCAGTCGTGGGTGAACAGGGAGTACAGGAGAGGGCTCAGAACGCACCGTCTCCAGAGATGGAGCCAGTTATTCAGGCCATTATAGACAACCTGATGCAGACCGCTCCAGAAGGTCAGTATTCCTCGTCCTTCATTAACCACGTTGACTATTTTAACACGACTAAGATTATTCAAAACAGTGTGGTTGAGATTACATCAAGCAAATTGGAGTGACTAGCACTTCATGATTTTCAGTCGGTATGCATGTTTTTTTTGGTGTTTTTTGATGTTAATAACCCTCTTCTCTCCAGATTGGCTGTGTGTCCAACTCTAACAGCATGGACTGGCTGCAGAAGAATGGGGTATCTCTTGTTTTTGTTGAATCAATATCTTTCATTGACTGCTGTAATGATATTTGTCCTTATCAAATGTAACTTCTGTAATTGTCAGCCCTACTGTCCAAAGCAGACAGTAGAGCTGGTGGTGTTGCCTCTTCCTGGGTCCAGGGAAAGATGTCATCATCAACACAGTGTTTGACTTCCTGACCGAGTCACCAAAGGAGAGGAGACTCCCTGAGTTCCTGTACCATTGCCAGGCTCTCTGAAGAGGTAACACTTGGTGCATTTAGTAAACCCAAGTTCTAACTTGTTCCTCATCTGATATTGACACTTTATCTTGTTGTTTTATTGATGTTATTGATCTTGTTGTTATAACTACTTGTTGTTATATTGATGTTATTGTTCTTGTTGTTATATTGATGTTATTGTTCTTGTTGTTATATTGACTATCTTGTTGTTCTATCGATGTTGTTTTTGACGGTACCATGTAAGCTTTAAGACCATGTAAGTGGATTCAACAGAGTCTACTCGTTTTAATCTTAATGACCTTGTAAACCCCAAAGTAATGTAACTAATGTAATTACTACAATTTGTAACTACTGTAATTGACTGCTGTAATAAGGTAATGTCTGTTTGTAATTGACTTCTGTTGTCTGAGTAATGTAACTAGCCTTAACCGTCTCCAGAGATGGAGACAGTTATTCAGGCCATTATAGACAACCTGATAATGTAACTATTTTAACACGACTAAGATTATTCAAAACAATACATCAATTACAATGCATTTTCTAACTTTTGATGACAGATTGCTTGTGAATATGAAGGTGAGAATGTATCTCTTTTTTTGTTATTATATCTTCATTGACTTCTGTAATGAGGCAATGTAACTACTGTAATTGACTACTGTAATGAGGTAATGTAAGTACTGTAATTGACTACTGTAATGAGGTAATGTAAGTACTGTAATTGACAACTGTAATTGACTACTGTAATGAAGTAATGTAACTACTGTAATTGACTACTGTAATGAGGTAATGTAACTACTGTAATTGACTACTGTAATGAAGTAATGTACCTACTGTAATTGACTACTGTAATGATGTAATGTAACTACTGTAATTGACTACTGTAATTGACTACTGTAATGAAGTAATGTAACTACTGTAATTGACTACTGTAATGAGGTAATATAACTACTGTAGTTGACTACTGTAATTGATGACTGTAATGACGTAATGTAATTACTGTAGTTGACTACTGTAATGACGTAATGTAACTACTCTAATTGACTACTGTAATTAAGTAATGTAACTACTGTAATTGGCTGCTGTAATGAAGTAATGTAACTACTGTAATTGGCTGCTGTAATGAAGTAATGTAACTACTGTAATTGACTACTGTAATGAAGTAATGTAACTAATGTAATTGACTACTCTAATGAGGTAATGTAACTACTGTAATTGACTACTGTAAAAAAAAGTAATGTAATTACTGTAATTGACCACTGTCAAAAAGTAATGTAACTACTGTAATTTACTACTGTAATTGACTACTGTAATTGTCTACTGTAATGAAATGGCCTATTATTATTGATACCTTTGTAATATAATATCTTCTGTCTTTTTCAGTGTCCAATAACACCAGCAAACGGTAAGTGTTTTCTCCGACAGCAACAACAGATGTGATACCTGCTGTATCGTATATATTGCCGCATGAGAGTCTAAATCTAAACATGTACGTCTCTTTTTCTCCTGGTCATCTGCAGATACCAGAGTCTGTGAAGGAAATGCCAGGTAACAAGTGTATCACCTGTATCTAAGATCTGCCTGGTCTAAGTCCATTTAGAAAACTCTTATGGTGATCAGTGATATGACCGTTTGTTCTATTTGATTCTTGTACATTGATGGTGATCAGTGATATGACCGTTTGTTCTATTTGATTCTTGTACAGTGATGGTGATCAGTGATATGACCCTTGTTCTATTTGATTCTTGTACATTGATGGTGATCAGTGATATGACCGTTTGTTCTATTTGATTCTTGTACAGTGATGGTGATCAGTGATATGACCGTTTGTTCTATTTGATTCTTGTACAGTGATGGTGATCAGTGATATGACCGTTTGTTCTATTTGATTCTTGTACAGTGATGGTGATCAGTGATATGACCGTTTGTTCTATTTGATTCTTGTACATTGATGGTGATCAGTGATATGACCGTTTGTTCTATTTGATTCTTCTACAGTGATGGTGATCAGTGATATGACCGTTTGTTCTATTTGATTCTTCTACAGTGATTCGCTACATAGTTATTTGGCGACATCAAATACAACGAACGTGTCCTGTAACTTTACCCTGGAGGAGTATGCCTGTGCATCGGTGAGACTTTTCCCACTATAGCCGTGATTCTAGTGGATGGAGAGACAAAGAGATACTGTGGAGATACCAAGGTAGAGAACACCTCTACATTCATTGACTCCATGTATCATCTGTTCTTCTCTCTGGAAGCTGAAAGACTTCACTGCAGAACACCTGGTGTCTCTTCTGAAATGTAACCTGCCCGGCAACTCCTCTCACTCTAAAGAGACGTGGAAGGTTCTCCTCACCAAACTGACCTCTGTCTTAGACCAAGCTCTGGACATGTTCTCCAATATGGTGAGAATGTACAGTAGATCAACGTTCCTTAAATGTGTGGGGCGCGTTCAGCAGGACGCAACATTTTGGAAAGTTCACATAGGAATATGTAGGAATCACGGCGGTTCTATTCATGGTGTTCTATCTGCAACGTTCGAGAGCGTTTTGCAACTGAACCTGGCCCTGTTGTTCTGTTATTGAATGACCGATCTCTTCCTCCCCAGTCCAAACCTGTCATTGGTCCAGCAGTATCCCAGGTGCTCGATGTGATTGGAGAGATCCGGGTCAACAGGCTGACTGAGGATCAGCTGAGAGACAGTGATGTCATCAGGAAGTGGTTCTCTGGGCGTCTGAGAGTGTTCCTGCCGTCTGCATCAGGAGGTTTCTGCACTGCCTCAGCACCAAGAACCTCAGCTGTGACTCTTATCAACAGATGTATGTAATGGTTAAAGGGGATATTTTGTACCAACAGATGTATGTTTTATAACAGATGTAACATGGGTCCTCATAATTTAGGTCCTCATAATTTAAGTCCCATTTACCTCCGTCTCCAGAGACAGATGTATGTAATGGTTAAAGGGGATAATTTGGGAGACCATTTAGGTCCTCTCCAGAGACAGGTCCTGTAATTTAGGGGATCTTTGGGAGAATTTAGGTAAGTCTTAAGATACAAGATGTATGTAATGGTTAAAAGAATATTTTATATACCATGTCATCTTGACAATCTTCGAGAGGGGACAGATGTTTGTCCCATGGTTAAAGGGGATACTTTGGGAGACCATTTACCTAAGTCTCCAGAGTCAGATGTACTCTGATGCCATCTTTATGTCTCTAGGTGCAAACAAAGAGAAGTTCATGAAGACTTGGGGTCAGGGGCAATTGCTAACCCACCATTAAGGCGTCAATGACCAGAGGGATAACATGCAGATACCTAAGCGTCCAATCATATTTGGCCCAAACACATCATTTGCATTTTCATCGAGCTTTTTAACTTCCTTTTAAGAACATCTAGAGACATGAAAAACATGTCAATATAGTATTTGATGAAACGTTAGAACCTTATTGCCAAAATAATGAAAACACTAAATATCACAGTTGAAATGCATAATTGGGTAATTCCAAATTTCAGTCAGAAGCACCTAAAGTCAATTGACCAAATGTCTAATTTAATATCTATTCATTCAGAAGCAGAAATATCAAAAATGTCTAATTGGAAAATGCAAGTTTTTTTAAATGTCAAAATATCACAGTTGAAATGTTAATTTTTTTTGTGATTAATATAAAGTGTGGTTTATTGGGATGAAATGCAGCAGAAATATTAAAAATTTCAAACATATATCTGACAGAGTACTTTTAAAAAGTCCATAATCTTCTGTGCAGAAGAAAAGGTCACTTTTGTTTCAATGTAGATTTCTTTCAGTCACCATGAAGACACTCTGTGACCCTGATATCCCTTCCACTGCAGTAAAGGTTAATGTGATTCATATCGAGCTGATAGATGTTCTCTTTCCTTTTCACAGACTGAGGGAGTTCAGCAATCAATTTGACCAAATGGACCAGATGAGACAAGAGCTGGTGGTCAAATACTTCATCCAGCCCTTCCTGACCAAAAACTCCTCAGGTATGGAAGATAGCAACTAGAGTAAAAGCAGCAAACTGTTCCTCATCTTCATTTAATCTTTGACCTTAACCAATTGGTCTCCTCCCTCCAGTTGGCTGCGTGTCCAACTCTAACAGCAGTGTGGACTGGCTGCAGAAGAACCTGGGGCGGTTTTCAGTCCTGGTGTCCCTCAGCGACCTGTTGAAACTCAACACAGACTTCTCTCCTGTACGTCTCACTTTCTGCCGACTACGCCACTTTGTTTATACATACATATATTTTTATTAAGGACACAATAAATTGTTTGTAAAGTGTTCTAGTTAAGTCTGTACATCAGTAATGTTTTCACAGATCAGTTCACCCAGGTTAAAAGGTCAGTGTTTGATGTTGGAGAAGATGTTTTGAACATTACAATCTCTCTCTTTCCACCTCTCTCCTTCCAGTCGTCAGCCCTGGAGGTTCTCTCTCCAAAGCAGTCAGCAGAGCTGGTGGTGTTGCCTCTTCCTGGTCTTCCAGGGAAAGATGTCATCATCAACACAGTGTTTGACTTCCTGTCCGAGTCACCAAAGGAGAGGAGACTCCCTGAGTTCCTGTACCACCTCATGAGGCTGTCTGTGGTGGTAATGACCCCAAAGATTATTAGTAAACACCTTGTAAAGCTGTTTTTGAGGTAACTGAAAAGAACATTGTAGTCTTGCTTCAATATGTTGATGTTAACTTCTATCCTCTTCCCAGACTCCAGTCGGGTGCACGGTCTACCAGACCATGTAAGTCAAACTTGAGAGAATAGGTTGATTAGGCGATCCATGATATGCGGATCTAGAAAAGATTAAGATTAAAGAGACCAATCTTTTAAATGACATTGTTTTTGTTTTCCACAGTTTTGTGAGGCTGTACCAAGCCATGTCAGCGTTGCCTCAACAGATGGAGCCAATCATCTGGGCCAGTGTTTATGACCTCACAGAATCTGCACCAATGGGTGAGTCAGGAGCACTGTCTTTTTCTCAAATCAGATTCCAGATATAATTTTTATTCTATTTTTTTTTACTCAATTTAATCTCTTTGTATTTTGTTGTCATGTGAATAGATTGTTCTCTGGTACCAGTTAACCAACAGGCAAGTCAGTTCATGTATCATAAAAATGTTTCAAGATTGTGATAGAACATTGTTCTTTATGCTTCTTATATTCCCCTGAACTGAAAATAGGAGGAAAGGACAACAGTACGACTCTTCTCAGAGACGTTCCTTAATGATTATTTTGTCTCTCTTTTTTTTCTAGTGTCCAGTGTCATCACACAATGGTAAATGTAGTTTAGTAAACAACAACTTGATACTGAACCCCAATCTTTATCCCAGAACTGCACATTTAATCCAATATCAAATGTTCTGTGTCCTTATTTTTCCTTTTATCTCTCAGCAACAAGAGTCTGTGCCGGAGTTGACAGGTACAGTAAGACATTATTCAGACCAGACTAGGGTTGCAACATTCTTGTAACTGCCCCAAAATTAATATATATATATTTTTATTCCTGGTTGGAAGATGTAAAGAATAAGGAGGAAATAATCAAATTATCTCGAATCTTCCAATCTGTTTTTCTGAAAAGTTGGGCGTTTTGGGAAACTTCCCAGGATTTTACAAACCGAGTCCATCCAAATGATTGAAACACGCTGATCCTGATTGTGAGAGTTGGTTGTGAGTTTGACACTGAAACTGTCTCATCCGTGTTATAGCTCGGCTCTACAACAGCTCTTGGACTCTGGGATCTCGCCGGGACGTCTATGTGACTACAGCATCAAACAATACGCCTGCTCACAGGTCTGGGTTGAACTGTCTTGAGACAATCATGTTTGTACTTTTATATATTACTGGCTTTGTGCTTATAGCCTTTGGCTTTCTGTGTTTACGAGTCACAGAAAAAAACACTACATTTAACATTTGGATTAGTTATATTGGGGTGGCAGGGTAGCCTAGTGGTTAGAGTGTTGGACTAGTAACCGGAAGGTTGCAAGTTCAAACCCCCGAGCTGACAAGGTACAAATCTGTCGTTCTGCCCCTGAACAGGCAGTTAACCCACAGTTAACCCACTGTTCCTAGGCCGTCATTGAAAATAATAATTTGTTCTTAACTGACTTAGTTAAATAAAGGTAAAATACTTAAATAAAGGTAAAATACTTAAATAAAGGTCAAATACTTAAATAAAGGTCAAATAAAGGTCAAATACTTAAATAAAGGTCAAATACTTAAATAAAGGTCAAATACTTAAATAAATAAACATTCACTGGTGGTTTATGTTACAGTGGAAAGTGACTTGTGGTCGAGCAGTTACAGTCCCCCGGTTCAAATCCGTCCCACAGCCCTTTGACTCACCCTCAGTCTTTCCTACATCTCTTCAATAAAATTATAAAAAAACATCACAAAGGACTAGGACGGCCTCACTCCCTAAACGGTTGAAACAAGGTGCGATGGAAGAAGTATCAGTGGCTAAAGGACTTATCTTTCCCACAGCTGAAAGACCTCAACGCTGAGAACCTGGTCACACTGCTGAAATGTAAACTATCGGAGAACAACACCGACTCCAAAGAGACCTGGAAGCTGTTCTTCGCTAAAGCTTCTGCCGTTCTGGATCAGGCTCTTGTACTTCTCTCCAACCAGGTACGTCTGATTCCGAAAACATTACCGGGATCCTTACCGGTGTCCTTACCGGTGTCCTTACCAGTGTCCTTACCAATGTCGACTTAACCAATTTCTCACCCCTAGAGTCTTCTGAATAGAGCATAAACATTTAACAATTGTGTTCAAGGCCCAGGAATGGTTTAGGGTTGGCCTAGTTTGAGGTTAAAGTTCAAGTAAGTATGTGGTGTATCGGTTCAGGGTTAGCCAAACCTTGAAGTAACCAACCACATCTCTTCCTCTGCAGTCCAAGCCTGTGATTGGCCCAGCAGTATCCCAGGTGCTGGATGTGATTGGAGAGATCCGGGTCAACAGACTGACTGAGGATCAGCTGAGAGACAGTGATGTCATCAGGAAGTGGTTCTCTGGGCGTCTGAGAGTGTTCCTGCCGTCCGCATCAGGAGGGTTTCTGCACTGCCTCAGCACCAAGAACCTCAGCTGTGACTCTTACCAAGCTGTGTAAGTGGTTACTATTTGGGTTTATGACCTTAGTGTGTCAGGTCCTCACAAAGGTAGGTGTTAGATCCTCATAATGTAGTTAGGTCCTCATAAAAGGTATTAGGTCCTCATAATTAGGTCCTCATAATGTAGGTATTAGGTGTTAGGTATTAGGTCCTCATAATGTATGTATTAGGTCCTCATAATGTAGATATTAGGTCCTCATAATGTAGGTATTAGGGTAGGTATTAGGTCCTCATAATGTAGGTATTAGGTCCTCATAATGTAGGTATTAGGTCCTCATAATGTAGGTATTAGGTCCTCATAATGTAGGTATTAGGTCCTCATAATGTAGGTATTAGGTCCTCATAATGTAGGTATTAGGTCCTCATAATGTAGGTATTAGGTCCTCATGATGTAGGTATTAAAGTGTGTATTAGGATATTAGGTCCTCATAATTTAGGTATTAGGTCCTCATAATGTCGGTATTAGGTCCTCATAATGTAGGTAGGTCCTCATAATGTAGGTATTAGGTCCTCATAATGTAGGTATTAGGTCCTCATAAT
The DNA here is from genome assembly GCF_036934945.1 of Oncorhynchus masou masou. Lineage (NCBI taxonomy): Eukaryota > Metazoa > Chordata > Actinopteri > Salmoniformes > Salmonidae > Oncorhynchus > Oncorhynchus masou. The sequence goes on along the minus strand of NW_027009378.1, from coordinate 265 downwards.
AATAGATCTTCATAATGGATATTAGGTCCTCATAATGTAGGTATTAGGTCCTCATAATGTAGGTATTAGGTCCTCATAATTGTAGGTATTAGGTCCTCATAATGTAGGTATTAGGTCCTCATAATGTAGGTATTAGGTCCTCATAATGTAGGTATTAGGTCCTCATGTAATTAGTAAGGTATTAGGTCCTCAAAGGTAGGGTCCTCATAATGTAGGTATTAGGTCCTCATAATGTAGGTATTAGGTCCTCATAATGTAGGTATTA
>NW_027009377.1:40000-46744 GCF_036934945.1 Oncorhynchus masou masou | reverse complement strand
CCTGAAACTAGTCACATATTGCCTCGTTACCTGAAACTAGTCACATATTGCCTCGTTTCCTGAAACTAGTCACATATTGCCTCGTTACCTGAAACTAGTCACATATTGCCTCGTTACCTGAAACTAGTCACATATTGCCTCGTTTCCTGAAACTAGTCACATATTGCCTCGTTACCTGAAACTAGTCACATTGCCTCGTTACCTGAAACTAGTCCTCGTTACCTGAAACTAGTCACATATTGCCTCGTTACCTGAAACCTGGAAACTAGTCACATATTGCCTCGTTTCCTGAAACTAGTCACATATTGCCTCGTTTCCTGAAACTAGTCACATATTGCCTCGTTACCTGAAACTAGTCACATATTGCCTCGTTTCCCTGTTTCCTGAAACTAGTCACATATTGCCTCGTTTCCTGAAACTAGTCACATATTGCCTACCTGAAACTAGTTACCTGAAACTAGTCACATATTGCCTCGTTTCCCTGAAACTAGTCACATATTGCCTCGTTACCTGAAACTAGTCACATATTGCCTCGTTACCTGAAACTAGTCACATATTGCCTCGTTACCTGAAACTAGTCACATATTTCTGAAACTAGTCACACGTTACCTGAAACTAGTCACATATTGCCCCCGTTTGCCTCGTTACGCTTCCTGAAACTAGTCACATATTGCTTCATTAGCATTCCATGAAGTCCAGTTTATATTATTAAACATGGTCAGGTCTCATTAGTTGAAACTGTGACTGGGCTGAGGATTGCCTCGCTTTCCTGAAACTAGGCGGTGGTGGGGGGACCTGAAACTAGTCGACATACCGTTACCGATATATCTTGCGTGTTAATGGGGCCAGGGACAGGGGACAGGAGACAGGACCAGTTTATGGATTATTAAACATGGTCAGGGGAGTTGGAGAGATGGAGTGTTGAGAGAGAGAGAGAGAGAGGGGGAGGGGGAGAACAGAAGGGGAGAGAGGGAGAGGGAGAGAGAGAGGAGAGATTGAGAAAGAGAGATGGAGAGAAAGAGAGAGAGAGGAAAGAAGGAGAGGAGAACAGAAGGGAGAGAGAGAGGAAGAGAGGGAGGAAGGGAGAGAGAGAGAGAGAGAGAGAGAGAGAGAGAGAAAGAGAGGGAGAACAGAAGGGAGAGAGAGAGGGAGAGCGGGAGAGTGGAAGGGAGAGAGAGAGAGAGAGAGAGAATGGGAGAGAGGAAGAGAGGGAGAACAGAAGGGAGAGAGAGAGAGGGAGAGAGAGAGAGTGGAAGGGAGAGAGAGAGAGAGAGAGAAGGAGAGAGAGAGAGAGAGAGAGAGAGGAAGAGAGGGAGAACAGAAGGGAGAGAGAGAGGGGGAGAGAGGGAGAACAGAAGGGAGAGAGAGAGAGAGGAAGAGAGAGCTGTCAGACAGAGAGAGAGAGAGAGAGAGAGAGAGAGAGAGCTGTCAGACAGAGAGAGAGAGAGAGAGAGAGAGAGAGAGAGAGCTGTCAGACAGTCAGAGAGAGAGAGAGAGAGAGAGAGAGAGAGAGAGAGAGAGAGAGAGAGAGCTGTCAGACAGAGAGAGAGAGAGAGAGACAGAGAGAGCTGTCAGACAGATGGATCCGGAAGGATAATGAATACATTGTTCTTCCAGTGCAGTGTCAGACATCAGACATCAGCTTCATCACGTGACAGTTGGAAATGCCAATGAATTGTTGCTGGTATATTAAGAGCTCAGACGGATTCGTGTGTGTGTACGTGTGTGTGTGTGTGTGTGTGTGTGTGTGTGTGTGTGTGTGTGTGTGTGTGTGTGTGTGTGTGTGTGTGTGTGTGTGTGTGTGTGTGTGTGTGTGTGTGTGTGTGTGTGTGCGTGTGTGTGTGTGTGTATGCTCCTCCTGTTGAGAACACAACCCCCAACAGAGCATATAGTCTAAGACCAACATGTGTTGGATGTTGATAATGACTCCACAGAGGAATGAGTCCCAAATTACACCCTACTCCCTTTATAGTGCACTACTTTTGGCCTGGGCCTATAGGGCCCTGTTCCCTTTTTATAGTGCACTACTTTTGACCAGGGCCTACAGGGCCCTGTTCCCTTTTTATAGTGCACTACTTTTAACCAGGGCCCAGGGCCCTACTCCCTTTATAGTGCTCTACTTTTAACCAGGGCCTATAGGGCCCTGTTCCCTTATAGTGCACTACTTTTAACCAGGGCCCAGGGCCCTACTCCCTTTATAGTGCACTACTTTTGACCAGGGCCCAGGGCCCTACTCCCTTTATAGTGCACTACTTTTAACCAGGGCCTATAGGGCCCTGTTCCCTTATAGTGCACTACTTTTAACCAGGGCCCAGGGCCCTACTCCCTTTATAGTGCACTACTTTTGACCAGGGCCCAGGGCCCTACTCCTTATAGTGCACTACTTTTAACCAGGGCCCAGGGCCCTACTCCCTTTATAGTGCACTACTTTTAACCAGGGCCCAGGGCCCTACTCCATTTATAGTGCTCTACTTTTAACCCGGGCCCAGGGCCCTACTCCCTTTATAGTGCACTACTTTTAACCAGGGCCCAGGGCCCTACTCCCTTTATAGTGCACTACTTTTGGCCAGGCCCTATTCCCTTTTATAGCGCTCTACTTTTAAAATAGTGCACTATATAAAGAATAGGTTGACATTTGAGACACACAGAGTGTTGGCGAGAAGGAACTCACACATCAGCACGGTGGAGGAAAGCCTGGACAACAAAGAGTACTCTTCTGCATGCAGCGCTAAGCTGATGGGTTGTTGTATTTCAATAAGAAAGAGGGTGTGTATTTGCAACATGGGATTTGTTCCTACATTCTGCCCTCCGGACTGTATTTCCACAGTTGTTACCGTAGAGATAGAATGTTACAACATTGTTTGATAGAATGTTACAACATTGTTTGATAGAACGTTACAACATTGTTTGATAGAACGTTACAACATTGTTTGATAGAATGTTACAACATTGTTTGATAGAATGTTACAACATTGTTTGATAGAACGTTACAACATTGTTTGATAGAACGTTACAACATTGTTTGATAGAATGTTACAACATTGTTTGATAGAGCGTTACAACATTGTTTGATAGAATGTTACAACATTGTTTGATAGAATGTTACAACATTGTTTGATCGAATGTTACAACATTGTTTGATAGAAGCGTTACAACATTGTTTGATAGAAGCGTTACAACATTGTTTGATAGAGCGTTACAACATTGTTTGATAGAATGTTACAACATTGTTTGATAGAGCGTTACAACATTGTTTGATAGAGCGTTACAACAATGTTTGATATTATGTTACAACATTGTTTGATAGAATGTTACAACATTGTTTGATAGAGCGTTACAACATTGTTTGATAGAGCGTTACAACATTGTTTGATAGAATGTTACAACATTGTTTGATAGAAGCGTTACAACATTGTTTGATAGAATGTTACAACATTGTTTGATAGAATGTTACAACATTGTTTGATAGAACGTTACAACATTGTTTGATAGAGCGTTACAACATTGTTTGATAGAGCGTTACAACATTGTTTGATAGAGCGTTACAACATTGTTTGATAGAATGTTACAACATTGTTTGATAGAGCGTTACAACATTGTTTGATAGAATGTTACAACATTGTTTGATAGAACGTTCTTGGAACCCTTCCTCAAGTGGAGATGGGATTATGTATTACTCATTGGTCTGTATTATAGACCGAGGCCTAGATTCAATCATATCAAGCATCAACCAGCAATAGAAGACAGCCGCATAGCTGATGTTTTTGGAGGTGTTGGAGGTGGAACTGAGTTGGAGCCGTCAAATCGGTGAGCAGCTTCATTGTCATGAAGCCACACCCACCCCACTCCTATTTAGAAGTTCAGAACAAAAAAGTGTAGGCTATAATAATTACGCTCAAATTTAAAATAAAATAAAATCATTAAAGGAAATAATGAGGATTTCTATCAGCCAAATCGAGGTGTAGATTACATCTCACATTCCAGTTTTCGCACTTGTAAACAAGGCTGCATGGGATTTGTCTTAACGTGACTCTGTGCAGCCAATGGCAATGTTCGCTTTAGGTTGAATGCCAGGAGCCGCCTGTGGATTTGACAGCTTTAACGCAGTTCCACCACCAAAACACCGTCAAAACAACCACTGAGCGGATGTCGGTTAATGCAGATATGATTGAATAGAACCCCAATTGTTAAGGCCAAATGGCGATTTGCAAACATATCCTCAGATGACATACGTACAGTACACGCACACATAGTAAACAGCTCTCGTGAAATGTATGTCAATTGTAAAGTATTTTGTCTGTAATGTCTTTAACCCCAGTAACTTGAACTGTGATAAATCAAAGAGAAAAGAAATGACAATCATTCGTTGTGTGTCTCTTGCAGGTCTCATTGTGTGACTCTGTGATTGGTCGAGGATAAAGGATAAAGGAAACCCAAGAGGAAGCTGTTCTCATTAAAGCTACAGACGTGTTAAACAGCAAGATCTCATAATCCCCCGCACTTAGAACCCTGCCCTTCTTCCCTAAACTCTGAAGAAACTCACCTTTCCCCCCTAGGAGTTGAACAATATTTATATTGTTGTTTACAAATCCTGTATGTCTGTTCAGTCAATAGGTTAGCATCGGTTCAGACAAACATTTTAATCATTTAGCAGACGTTCCTACCCACACAAACACACCCTGGCAACTAAATCTACTGACTTGGGCTTCAGCAACACTGTATTGTATATCAGTGTCTTAATTACTGATTTTCAAATCAAATCCCATTTTATTGGTCACATTTGGTCACATTCAGTTTCTAGCTCCAACAGCGCAGTAGTATCTGGCAATATCTCACAACAATAAACACAAATCTGTCACGCCTTGGTCTTAGTATTTTGTGTTTTAGTTAATTAGTTGGTCAGGCCAGGGTGTGACATGGGTTTATGTTTGTTTATTTCGTAGTGGGGTTTTTTAGTTATTGGGATTGTGGCTGAGTAGGGGTGTTGCATAGGTTTGGCTGCCTGAGGCGGTTCTCAATCAGAGTCAGGTGATTCTCGTTGTCTCTGATTGGGAACCGTATTTAGGTAGCCTGGGTTTCACTTTGTATTTCGTGGGTGATTGTTCCTGTCTCTGTGTAGTTTCACCAGATAGGCTGTATTTAGGTTTCACGCTCCGTTTTGTTGTTTTGTATTTTTCTCAGTATTTTCATGTAATCGTCATTTGTTTTCATTAAAAAACATGAGTAACCAACACGCTGCATTTCGGTCCGACTTTCTTGCAACAAACGAAGAACGCCGTTACAAAATCTAAAAGGGAAATAATGGAATTAAGAAATATATAAATGTTAGGATGAGCAATGTCGAAGTGGCATTGACTAAAATACAGTAGAATATAATACAGTTTATACATATGAAATGAGACAAGCATTATGCAAACACTATTAAAGAGTTCCATTACTAAAGTGACCAGTGATTCCATGACTAGGTACACTACCGTTTAAAAGTTTAGGGTCACTTAGAAATGTCCTTGTTTTTGAAAGAAAAGCACCTTTTTTGTACGTTAAAATGACATCAAATTGATCAGAAGTACAGTGTAGACATTGTTAATGTTGTAAATGACAATTGTAGCTAATAAACAGATGGTTTTTAATGGAATATCTACATATGTACAGTTGAATATCTACATAGGTGAACAGAGGCCCATTTTCAGCAACCATCACTCCTGTGTTCCAATGGCACGTTGTGTTAGCAAATTCATGTTTATCATTTTAAAAGGCTAATTGATCATTAGAAAAACCGGTGCACAACTAAGCAAGAGGACAAGTACATTAGAGTGTCTAGTTTGAGAAACAGACGCATCTTAAGTCCTCAACTGGCAGCTTCATTAAATAGTACCCGCAAAACACCAGTCTAAATGTCAACAGTGAAGAGGCGACTCCGGGATGCTGGCCTTCACAGAAAAAGCCATTTCTCAGACTGGCCAATAAAAATAAAAGATTAAGATGACCAAAAGAACACAGACACTGGACAGAGGAACTCTTCCTAGAAGGCCAGCATCCCGGAGTCACCTCTTTACTGTTGACGTTAAGACTGGTGTTTTGTGGGTACTATTTAATGAAGCTGCCAGTTGAGGATTTGTGAGGCCTCTGTTTCTCAAACTAGACACTCTAATGTACTTGTCCTCTTGCCCAGTTGTGCACCGGGGCCTCCCACTCCTCTTTCTAGTCTGGTTAGAGCCAGTTTGCTCTGTTCTGTGAAGGGAGTAGTACACAGCATTGTATGAGATATAATAGCCTAGACGAATAGACTGACGAGTTTCAAAAGAAAGTCCTTTGTTTCTGGCCATTTTTAGCCTTTAATCGAACCCCAAATGATGATGCTCCAGATACTCAACTAGTCTAAAGAAGGCCAGTTTTATTGCTTCTTTAATCAGAACAACAGTTTTCAGCTGTGCAAACATAATTGCAAAAGGGTTTTCTAATGATCAATTAGCCTTTTCAAATGATAAACTTGGATTAGCTAATACAATGTGCCATTGGAACACAGGGGTGATGGTTGCTGATAATGGGCCTCTGTTCACCTATGTAGATATTCCATTAAAGAAAATCTGCTGTTTCCAGCTACAATAGTCATGTACAACATTAACAATGTCTACACTGTAATTCTGATCAATTTTATGTTATTTTCATGGACAAAAAAATGTGCTTTTATTTAAGAAATAAGGACATTTTCTAAGTGACCCCAAACTTTAGAACAGTCGTGTA
>NW_027009377.1:32500-35000 GCF_036934945.1 Oncorhynchus masou masou | reverse complement strand
GGTCTGTATTGTGGTCTGTATTGTGGTCTGTATTGTGGTCTGTATTGTGGTCTGTAGTGTGGTCTGTAGTGTGGTCTGTATTGTGGTCTGTATTGTGGTCTGTATTGTGGTCTGTAGTGTGGTCTGTAGTGTGGTCTGTATTGTGGTCTGTATTGTGGTCTGTAGTGTGGTCTGTATTGTGGTCTGTATTGTGGTCTGTATTGTGGTCTGTATTGTGGTCTGTAGTGTGGTCTGTAGTGTGGTCTGTATTGTGGTCTGTATTGTGGTCTGTATTGTGGTCTGTATTGTGGTCTGTATTGTGGTCTGTAGTGTGGTCTGTAGTGTGGTCTGTATTGTGGTCTGTATTGTGGTCTGTATTGTGGTCTGTATTGTGGTCTGTATTGTGGTCTGTAGTGTGGTCTGTATTGTGGTCTGTAGTGTGGTCTGTAGTGTGGTCTGTATTGTGGTCTGTATTGTGGTCTGTATTGTGGTCTGTAGTGTGGTCTGTAGTGTGGTCTGTAGTGTGGTCTGTAGTGTGGTCTGTATTGTGGTCTGTAGTGTGGTCTGTAGTGTGGTCTGTATTGTGGTCTGTAGTGTGGTCTGTATTGTGGTCTGTATTGTGGTCTGTATTGTGGTCTGTATTGTGGTCTGTATTGTGGTCTGTATTGTGGTCTGTATTGTGGTCTGTAGTGTGGTCTGTATTGTGGTCTGTAGTGTGGTCTGTATTGTGGTCTGTATTGTGGTCTGTATTGTGGTCTGTAGTGTGGTCTGTATTGTGGTCTGTAGTGTGGTCTGTATTGTGGTCTGTAGTGTGGTCTGTAGTGTGGTCTGTATTGTGGTCTGTATTGTGGTCTGTATTGTGGTCTGTATTGTGGTCTGTATTGTGGTCTGTATTGTGGTCTGTAGTGTGTGGTCTGTAGTGTGGTCTGTAGTGTGGTCTGTATTGTGGTCTGTATTGTGGTCTGTATTGTGGTCTGTAGTGTGGTCTGTAGTGTGGTCTGTATTGTGGTCTGTAGTGTGGTCTGTATTGTGGTCTGTATTGTGGTCTGTATTGTGGTCTGTAGTGTGGTCTGTATTGTGGTCTGTAGTGTGGTCTGTAGTGTGGTCTGTAGTGTGGTCTGTAGTGTGGTCTGTAGTGTGGTCTGTATTGTGGTCTGTATTGTGGTCTGTAGTGTGGTCTGTATTGTGGTCTGTATTGTGGTCTGTAGTGTGGTCTGTGTGGTCTGTAGTGTGGTCTGTATTGTGGTCTGTATTGTGGTCTGTATTGTGGTCTGTATTGTGGTCTGTAGTGTGGTCTGTATTGTGGTCTGTAGTGTGGTCTGTATTGTGGTCTGTATTGTGGTCTGTATTGTGGTCTGTATTGTGGTCTGTATTGTGGTCTGTATTGTGGTCTGTATTGTGGTCTGTAGTGTGGTCTGTATTGTGGTCTGTATTGTGGGCTTGGTAATGCTCTAGTATTTTGGTAACTGTAAGTAAAGTTACTTTGATTTACTCATCTCTGCTGTCCTGACTCCTCCTCTGCACCTGCTACACACAGACCTTTACATAACGCCCATTAAGCAGATTGTCTTGTCGGGTAAAGTTGTGAAAAGGTGAAGGGAAAAAGGCTCTACATACTTTTCGGTTTGTGATTTCAAAATCTGACGACTGAGAAGAGTGTAAAATACAAACATTGAGGACAAGCCAGGAAGGAGCAGGACTGGTTTTTTAGCTATTACAATTTTTTGGGGGACTGTTTATTTTATTTATTTACAAAATCAAACGTCAGTGTCTCATGGCAGTTCTAGTGTTAAAGGGCCACTCTGTGATCTGGATGACAGGCTTTAAAGGGCCACTCTGTGATCTGGATGGCAGGCTTTAAAGGGCCACTCTGTGATATGGATGACAGGCTTTAAAGGGCCACTCTGTGATATTGATGGCAGGCTTTAAAGGGTCACTGTGATATTGATGGAAGGCTTTAAAGCAGGGGTGTCAAAGTCAAATGGACGGAGGGCCAAATAAAAAATTTAGCTACAAGCCGAGGGCCGGACTGTTCGAATGTTCATTGAAACATTTTTAAATGACGCATATAGTCTAGTGAACCTAATTGAACCTACTGAAAACCTAACAAATATATTCCAATATGATCAGATAAATAAAGCAATATTTTCTTATGGCTCTGTCAGAAATGCCTTGAACTGGCGGTGATTCAAACCTTTGGCTCTGATAAAGTTAACTGTGCGCGTGATGATGCTCATTACATGCTCCATTTTCAAGGCTTTACCGCACAACGCTTCCTGGTGTATGATACAATGATAAGCTGTCAGCTCACCTGTCGCGTTTTCCTCTTGCATCTTTTCCCGTATCTTCGCCACCAGTCCGCTCCTGTGTCCACACATCGCAGGTGCTCCGTCGGTTGTCAAACCCACGAGTTTTTCCCAAGGCAGCTCCATCTCATTTACACATCTTGACACCTCTTCATACAAATCATGCCCCGTAGTTGTGCCATGCATAGGACGTAAAGCCAAAAACTCCTCTGTCA
>NW_027009377.1:0-27500 GCF_036934945.1 Oncorhynchus masou masou | reverse complement strand
GACTGAGGGGGAGAGGAGACTGAGGGGTGGAGAGGAGACTGAGGGGTGAAGAGGGGACTGAGGGGGGAGGGGACTGAGGGGGGAGAGGGGACTGAGGGGGGAGAGGAGACTGAGGGGTGGAGAGGAGACTGAGGGGTGAAGAGGGGACTGAGGGGTGGAGAGGAGACTGAGGGGTGGAGAGGGGACTGAGGGGTGGAGAGGAGACTGAGGGGTGGAGAGAGGGGACTGAGGGGTGGAGAGGGGACTGAGGGGTGGAGAGGAGACAGAGGGGTGGAGAGGGGACTGAGGGGTGGAGAGGAGACTGAGGGGTGGAGAGGGGACTGAGGGGTGGAGAGGAGACTGATGGGTGGAGAGGGGACTGAGGGGGTGGAGAGGGGACTGAGGGGTGGAGAGGAGACTGAGGGGTGGAGAGGGGACTGAGGGGGTGGAGAGGAGACTGATGGGTGGAGAGAGGCCTGAGGGGTGGGAGAGGGGACTGAGGGGTGGAGAGGGGACTGATGGGTGGAGAGGAGACTGATGGGTGGAGAGAGGCCTGAGGGGTGGAGAGGGGGCTGAGGGGTGGAGAGGGGACTGAGGGGTGGAGAGGGGGCTGATGGGTGGAGAGGGGACTGATGGGTGGAGAGGGGACTGAGGGGTGGAGAGGGACTGATGGGTGGAGAGGAGACTGAGGGGTGGAGAGGGGACTGAGGGGTGGAGAGGGGACTGAGGGGTGGAGAGGAGACTGAGGGGTGGAGAGGGGACTGAGGGGTGGAGAGGAGACTGAGGGGTGGAGAGGGGACTGAGGGGTGGAGAGGAGACTGAGGGGTGGAGAGGGGACTGAGGGGTGGAGAGGAGACTGAGGGGTGGAGAGGGGACTGAGGGGGTGGAGAGGAGACTGAGGGGTGGAGAGGGGACTGAGGGGTGGAGAGGAGACTGATGGGTGGAGAGGGGACTGAGGGGGTGGAGAGGGGACTGAGGGGTGGAGAGGGGACTGAGGGGTGGAGAGGAGACTGAGGGGTGGAGAGGGGACTGAGGGGTGGAGAGGGACTGAGGGGGGAGAGGGGACTGAGGGGTGGAGAGGGGGCTGATGGGTGGAGAGGGACTGATGGGTGGAGAGGGGACTGATGGGTGGAGAGGAGACTGAGGGGTGGAGAGGGGACTGAGGGGTGGAGAGAGACTGAGGGGTGGAGAGGAGACTGAGGGGTGGAGAGGAGACTGAGGGGTGGAGAGGGACTGAGGGGTGGAGAGGGGACTGAGGGGTGGAGAGGAGACTGAGGGGTGGGAGAGGGGACTGAGGGGTGGAGAGGAGACTGAGGGTGGAGAGGGGACTGAGGGGTGGGAGAGGAGACTGAGGGGTGGAGAGGGGACTGAGGGGGTGGAGAGGAGACTGATGGGTGGAGGGGACTGAGGGGTGGAGAGGGGACTGAGGGGTGGAGAGGGGACTGAGGGGGTGGAGAGGAGACTGATGGGTGGAGAGAGGCCTGAGGGGTGGAGAGGGGGACTGAGGGGTGGAGAGGGGACTGATGGGTGGAGAGGAGACTGATGGGTGGAGAGAGAGGCCTGAGGGGTGGAGAGGGGGCTGAGGGGGTGGAGAGGGGACTGAGGGGTGGAGAGGGGGCTGATGGGTGGAGAGGGGACTGATGGGTGGAGAGGGGACTGAGGGGTGGAGAGGGGACTGATGGGTGGAGAGAGGAGACTGAGGGGTGGAGAGGGGACTGAGGGGTGGAGAGGGGACTGAGGGGTGGAGAGAGGAGACTGAGGGGTGGAGAGGGGACTGAGGGGTGGAGAGGAGACTGAGGGGTGGAGAGGGGACTGAGGGGTGGAGAGGAGACTGAGGGTGGAGAGGGGACTGAGGGGGTGGAGAGGAGACTGAGGGGTGGAGAGGGGACTGAGGGGTGGAGAGGAGACTGAGGGGTGGAGAGGGGACTGAGGGGGGAGAGGAGACTGATGGGTGGAGAGGGGACTGAGGGGTGGAGAGGGGACTGAGGGGTGGAGAGGGGACTGAGGGGTGGAGAGGAGACTGAGGGGTGGAGAGGGGACTGAGGGGTGGAGAGGGGACTGAGGGGGGGGAGAGGGGACTGAGGGGTGGAGAGGGGGCTGATGGGTGGAGAGGGGACTGATGGGTGGAGAGGGGACTGAGGGGTGGAGAGGGGACTGATGGGTGGAGAGGAGACTGAGGGGTGGAGAGGGGACTGAGGGGTGGAGAGGGGACTGAGGGGTGGAGAGGAGACTGAGGGGTGGAGAGGTGACTGAGGGGTGGAGAGGAGACTGAGGGGTGGAGAGGGGACTGAGGGGTGGAGAGGAGACTGAGGGGTGGAGAGGGGACTGAGGGGTGGAGAGGAGACTGAGGGGTGGGAGAGGGGACTGAGGGGTGGAGAGGAGACTGAGGGGGTGGAGAGGGGACTGAGGGGTGGAGAGGAGACTGATGGGTGGAGAGGGGACTGAGGGGTGGAGAGGGGACTGAGGGGTGGAGAGGGGACTGAGGGGTGGAGAGGAGACTGAGGGGGTGGAGAGGGGACTGAGGGGTGGAGAGGGGACTGAGGGGTGGAGAGGAGACTGAGGGGTGGAGAGGGGACTGAGGGGGTGGAGAGGAGACTGAGGGGTGGGAGAGGGGACTGAGGGGGTGGAGAGGAGACTGATGGGTGGAGAGGGGACTGAGGGGTGGAGAGGGGACTGAGGGGTGGAGAGGGGACTGATGGGTGGAGAGGAGACTGAGGGGTGGAGAGGGGACTGAGGGGTGGAGAGGGGACTGAGGGGTGGAGAGGAGACTGAGGGGTGGAGAGGGGACTGAGGGGTGGAGAGGAGACTGAGGGGTGGAGAGGGGACTGAGGGGTGGAGAGGAGACTGAGGGGTGGAGAGGGGACTGAGGGGGTGGAGAGGAGACTGAGGGGTGGGAGAGGGGACTGAGGGGTGGAGAGGAGACTGAGGGGTGGAGAGGGGACTGAGGGGTGGAGAGGAGACTGATGGGTGGAGAGGGACTGAGGGGTGGAGAGGGGACTGAGGGGTGGAGAGGGGACTGGAGGGGTGGAGAGGAGACTGAGGGGGTGGAGAGGGGACTGAGGGGTGGAGAGGAGACTGATGGGTGGAGAGGGGACTGAGGGGTGGAGAGGGGACTGAGGGGGTGGAGAGGGGACTGATGGGTGGAGAGGAGACTGATGGGTGGAGAGAGGCCTGAGGGGGTGGAGAGGGGGCTGAGGGGTGGAGAGGGGACTGAGGGGTGGAGAGGGCTGATGGGTGGAGAGGGGACTGATGGGTGGAGAGGGGACTGAGGGGTGGGTGGAGAGGGGACTGAGGGGTGGAGAGGGGACTGAGGGGTGGAGAGGAGACTGAGGGGTGGAGAGGGGACTGAGGGGTGGAGAGGGGACTGAGGGGTGGAGAGGAGACTGAGGGGTGGAGAGGGGACTGAGGGGGTGGAGAGGAGACTGAGGGGTGGAGAGGGGACTGAGGGGTGGAGAGGAGACTGAGGGGTGGAGAGGGGACTGAGGGGTGGAGAGGAGACTGAGGGGTGGAGAGGGGACTGAGGGGTGGAGAGGAGACTGATGGGTGGAGAGGGGACTGAGGGGGTGGGAGAGGAGACTGATGGGTGGAGAGGGGACTGAGGGGGTGGAGAGGAGACTGAGGGGTGGAGAGGGGACTGAGGGGTGGAGAGGAGACTGAGGGGGGAGAGGGGACTGAGGGGTGGAGAGGGGCTGATGGGGGAGAGGGGACTGATGGGTGGAGAGGGGACTGGGGGTGGAGAGGGGACTGATGGGTGGAGAGGGAGACTGAGGGGTGGAGAGGGGACTGAGGGGTGGAGAGGGGACTGAGGGGTGGAGAGGAGACTGAGGGGTGGAGAGGTGACTGAGGGGTGGAGAGGAGACTGAGGGGTGGAGAGGGGACTGAGGGGTGGAGAGGAGACTGAGGGGTGGAGAGGGGACTGAGGGGTGGAGAGGAGACTGAGGGGTGGAGAGGGACTGAGGGGTGGAGAGGAGACTGAGGGGGTGGAGAGGGGACTGAGGGGTGGAGAGGAGACTGAGGGGTGGAGAGGGGATGGGTGGAGAGGGGACTGAGGGGTGGAGAGGGGACTGAGGGGTGGAGAGGGGACTGAGGGGGTGGAGAGGAGACTGAGGGGTGGAGAGGGGACTGAGGGGTGGAGAGGGGACTGAGGGGTGGAGAGGAGACTGAGGGGTGGAGAGGGGACTGAGGGGTGGAGAGGAGACTGAGGGGTGGAGAGGGGACTGAGGGGGTGGAGAGGAGACTGATGGGTGGAGAGGGGACTGAGGGGTGGAGAGGGGACTGAGGGGTGGAGAGGGGACTGATGGGTGGAGAGGAGACTGAGGGGTGGAGAGGGGACTGAGGGGTGGAGAGGAGACTGAGGGGTGGAGAGGGGACTGAGGGGTGGAGAGGAGACTGATGGGTGGAGAGGGGACTGAGGGGTGGAGAGGGGACTGAGGGGGTGGAGAGGGGACTAATGGGTGGAGAGGAGACTGATGGGTGGAGAGAGGCCTGAGGGGTGGAGAGGGGCTGAGGGGTGGAGAGGGGACTGAGTTGTGAAGAGGGGACTGAGGGGTGGAGAGGGGACTGAGGGGTGGAGAGGAGACTGATGGGTGGAGAGGGGACTGAGGGGTGGAGAGGGGACTGAGGGGGTGGAGAGGGGACTGAGGGGTGGAGAGGAGACTGAGGGGTGGAGAGGGGACTGAGGGGTGGAGAGGGGACTGAGGGGTGGAGAGGAGACTGAGGGGTGGAGAGGGGACTGAGGGGTGGAGAGGAGACTGAGGGGTGGAGAGGGGACTGAGGGGTGGAGAGGAGACTGATGGGTGGAGAGGGGACTGAGGGGTGGAGAGGGGACTGAGGGGTGGAGAGGGGACTGATGGGTGGAGAGGAGACTGATGGGTGGAGAGAGGCCTGAGTGGTGGAGAGGGGGCTTAGGGGTGGAGAGGGGACTGATGGGTGGAGAGGGGGCTGAGGGGTGGAGAGGAGACTGAGGGGTGGAGAGGGGACTGAGGGGTGGAGAGGGGACTGAGGGGGAGAGGGGACTGAGGGGTGGAGAGGAGACTGAGGGGTGGGAGGGGACTGAGGGTGGAGAGGAGACTGAGGGGTGGAGAGGGGACTGAGGGGTGGAGAGGAGACTGAGGGGTGGAGAGGGGACTGAGGGGTGGAGAGGAGACTGAGGGGTGGAGAGGGGACTGAGGGGTGGAGAGGGGACTGAGGGGTGGAGAGGAGACTGAGGGGTGGGAGAGGGGACTGAGGGGTGGAGAGGAGACTGAGGGGTGGAGAGGGGACTGAGGGGGTGGAGAGGAGACTGAGGGGTGGAGAGGGGACTGAGGGGTGGAGAGGAGACTGATGGGTGGAGAGGGGACTGAGGGGTGGAGAGGGGACTGAGGGGTGGAGAGGGGACTGAGGGGTGGAGAGGAGACTGAGGGGTGGAGAGGGGACTGAGGGGGTGGAGAGGGGACTGAGGGGTGGAGAGGAGACTGAGGGGTGGAGAGGGGACTGAGGGGTGGAGAGGAGACTGAGGGGTGGAGAGGGGACTGAGGGGTGGAGAGGAGACTGATGGGTGGAGAGGGGACTGAGGGGGTGGAGAGGGGACTGAGGGGTGGAGAGGGGACTGATGGGTGGAGAGGAGACTGAGGGGTGGAGAGGGGACTGAGGGGTGGAGAGGAGACTGAGGGTGGAGAGGGGACTGAGGGGTGGAGAGGAGACTGATGGGTGGAGAGGGGACTGAGGGGTGGAGAGGGGACTGAGGGGTGGAGAGGGGACTAATGGGTGGAGAGGAGACTGATGGGTGGAGAGAGGCCTGAGGGGTGGAGAGGGGGCTGAGGGGGTGGAGAGGGGACTGAGTTGTGAAGAGGGGACTGAGGGGTGGAGAGGAGACTGAGGGGTGGAGAGGGGACTGAGGGGTGGAGAGGAGACTGAGGGGTGGAGAGGGGACTGAGGGGTGGAGAGGGGACTGAGGGGTGGAGAGGAGACTGAGGGGTGGAGAGGGGACTGAGGGGTGGAGAGGAGACTGAGGGGTGGAGAGGGGACTGAGGGGTGGAGAGGAGACTGATGGGTGGAGAGGGGACTGAGGGGTGGAGAGGGGACTGAGGGGTGGAGAGGGGACTGAGGGGTGGAGAGGAGACTGAGGGGTGGAGAGGGGACTGAGGGGTGGAGAGGGGACTGAGGGGTGGAGAGGAGACTGAGGGGTGGAGAGGGGACTGAGGGGTGGAGAGGAGACTGAGGGGTGGAGAGGGGACTGAGGGGTGGAGAGGAGACTGATGGGTGGAGAGGGGGACTGAGGGGGGTGGAGAGGGGACTGAGGGGGTGGAGAGGGACTGATGGGTGGAGAGGAGACTGATGGGTGGAGAGAGGCCTGAGTGGTGGAGAGGGGGCTAAGGGGTGGAGAGGGGACTGATGGGTGGAGAGGGGGCTGAGGGGTGGAGAGGAGACTGAGGGGTGGAGAGAGGGGACTGAGGGGTGGAGAGGGGACTGAGGGGGGAGAGGGGACTGAGGGGTGGAGAGGAGACTGAGGGGTGGAGAGGGGACTGAGGGGTGGAGAGGAGACTGAGGGGTGGAGAGGGGACTGAGGGGTGGAGAGGAGACTGAGGGGTGGAGAGGGGACTGAGGGGTGGAGAGGAGACTGAGGGGTGGAGAGGGGACTGAGGGGTGGAGAGGGGACTGAGGGGTGGAGAGGAGACTGAGGGGTGTAGAGGGGACTGAGGGGTGGAGAGGAGACTGAGGGGTGGAGAGGGGACTGAGGGGTGGAGAGGAGACTGATGGGTGGAGAGGGGACTGAGGGGGTGGAGAGGGGACTGAGGGGTGGAGAGGGGACTGATGGGTGGAGAGGAGACTGATGGGTGGAGAGAGGCCTGAGGGGTGGAGAGAGGCCTGAGGGGTGAGAGAGGGGACTGAGGGGTGGAGAGGGGACTGATGGGTGGAGAGGAGACTGATGGGTGGAGAGAGGCCTGAGGGGTGGAGAGAGGGGGCTGAGGGGGTGGAGAGGGGACTGAGGGGGTGGAGAGGGGGCTGATGGGTGGAGAGGGGACTGAGGGGTGGAGAGGGGACTGAGGGGTGGAGAGGGGACTGATGGGTGGAGAGGAGACTGAGGGGTGGAGAGGGGACTGAGGGGTGGAGAGGGGACTGAGGGGTGGAGAGGAGACTGAGGGGGTGGAGAGGGGACTGAGGGGTGGAGAGGAGACTGAGGGGTGGAGAGGGGACTGAGGGGTGGAGAGGAGACTGAGTGGTGGAGAGGGGACTGAGGGGTGGAGAGGAGACTGAGGGGTGGAGAGGGGACTGAGGGGTGGAGAGGAGACTGATGGGTGGAGAGGGGACTGAGGGGTGGAGAGGAGACTGATGGGTGGAGAGGGGACTGAGGGGTGGAGAGGGGCCTGAGGGGTGGAGAGGGGACTGAGGGGTGGAGAGGGGACTGATGGGTGGAGAGGAGACTGATGGGTGGAGAGAGGCCTGAGGGGTGGAGAGGGGGCTGAGGGGGTGGAGAGGGGACTGAGGGGTGGAGAGGGGGCTGATGGGTGGAGAGGGGACTGATGGGTGGAGAGGGAGTGAGGGGTGGAGAGGGGACTGATGGGTGGAGAGGAGACTGAGGGGTGGAGAGGGGACTGAGGGGTGGAGAGGGGACTGAGGGGTGGAGAGGGGACTGAGGGGTGGAGAGGGGGCTGATGGGTGGAGAGGGGACTGATGGGTGGAGAGGGGACTGAGGGGTGGAGAGGGGACTGATGGGTGGAGAGGAGACTGAGGGGTGGAGAGGGGACTGAGGGGTGGAGAGGGGACTGAGGGGTGGAGAGGAGACTGAGGGGTGGAGAGGGGACTGAGGGGTGGAGAGGAGACTGAGGGGTGGAGAGGGGACTGAGGGGTGGAGAGAGGAGACTGAGGGGTGGAGAGGGGACTGAGGGGTGGAGAGGAGACTGAGGGGTGGAGAGGGGACTGAGGGGTGGAGAGGAGACTGATGGGTGGAGAGGGGACTGAGGGGTGGAGAGGGGACTGAGGGGTGGAGAGGAGACTGAGGGGTGGAGAGGGGGACTGAGGGGTGGAGAGGAGACTGATGGGTGGAGACAGGCCTGAGGGGTGGAGAGGGGACTGAGGGGGTGGAGAGGGGACTGAGGGGTGGAGAGGAGACTGATGGGTGGAGAGAGGCCTGAGGGGTGGAGAGGAGACTGAGGGGTGGAGAGGGGACTGAGGGGTGGAGAGGAGACTGATGGGTGGAGAGGGGACTGAGGGGGTGGAGAGGGGACTGAGGGGTGGAGAGGAGACTGAGGGGTGGAGAGGGGACTGAGGGGGTGGAGAGGAGACTGATGGGTGGAGAGAGGCCTGAGGGGTGGAGAGGGGACTGAGGGGTGGAGAGGGGACTGAGGGGTGGAGAGGAGACTGATGGGTGGAGAGAGGCCTGAGGGGTGGAGAGGGGGCTGAGGGGTGGAGAGGGGACTGAGGGGTGGAGAGGGGGCTGATGGGTGGAGAGGGGACTGATGGGTGGAGAGAGGCCTGAGGGGTGGAGAGGGGGCTGAGGGGTGGAGAGGGAACTGGGGGTGGAGAGGGGGCTGATGGGTGGAGAGGGGACTGATGGGTGGAGAGGGGACTGAGGGGTGGAGAGGGGACTGATGGGTGGAGAGGGGACTGATGGGTGGAGAGGGGACTGAGGGGTGGAGAGGAGACTGATGGGTGGAGAGGGGACTGAGGGGTGGAGAGGGGACTGAGGGATGGAGAGGAGACTGAGGGGTGGAGAGGGGACTGAGGGTGGAGAGGAGACTGATGGGTGGAGAGAGGCCTGAGGGTGGAGAGGGGACTGAGGGGTGGAGAGGGGACTGATGGGTGGAGAGGGGACTGAGGGGTGGAGAGGGGACTGAGGGGGGGAGAGGGGACTGAGGGGTGGAGAGGGGGCTGATGGGTGGAGAGGGGACTGATGGGTGGAGAGGGGACTGAGGGGTGGAGAGGGGACTGATGGGTGGAGAGGAGACTGAGGGGTGGAGAGGGGACTGAGGGGTGGAGAGGGGACTGAGGGGTGGAGAGGGACTGAGGGGTGGAGAGGTGACTGAGGGGTGGAGAGGGGGACTGAGGGGTGGAGGGGACTGAGGGGTGGAGAGGAGACTGAGGGGTGGAGAGGGGACTGAGGGGTGGAGAGGAGACTGAGGGGTGGAGAGGGGACTGAGGGGTGGAGAGGGAGACTGAGGGGTGGAGAGGGGACTGAGGGTGGAGAGGAGACTGATGGGTGGAGAGGGGACTGAGGGGTGGAGAGGGGACTGAGGGTGGAGAGGGGACTGAGGGGTGGAGAGGAGACTGAGGGGTGGAGAGGGGACTGAGGGGTGGAGAGGGGACTGAGGGGTGGAGAGGAGACTGAGGGGTGGAGAGGGGACTGAGGGGTGGAGAGGAGACTGAGGGGTGGACTGAGGGTGGGGACTGAGGGGTGGAGAGGGACTGAGGGGTGGAGAGGGGACTGAGGGGTGGAGAGGGGACTGATGGGTGGAGAGGGGACTGAGGGGTGGAGAGAGGGGTGGGGACTGAGGGGTGGAGAGGAGACTGAGGGGTGGAGAGGGGACTGAGGGGTGGAGAGGAGACTGATGGGTGGAGAGGGGACTGAGGGGTGGAGAGGGGACTGAGGGGTGGAGAGGGGACTAATGGGTGGAGAGGAGACTGATGGGTGGAGAGAGGCCTGAGGGGTGGAGAGGGGGCTGAGGGGTGGAGAGGGGACTGAGTTGTGAAGAGGGGACTGAGGGGTGGAGAGGAGACTGAGGGGTGGAGAGGGGACTGAGGGGTGGAGAGGAGACTGAGGGGTGGAGAGGGGACTGAGGGGGTGGAGAGGGGACTGAGGGGTGGAGAGGAGACTGAGGGGTGGAGAGGGGACTGAGGGTGGAGAGGAGACTGAGGGGTGGAGAGGGGACTGAGGGGGTGGAGAGGAGACTGATGGGTGGAGAGGGGACTGAGGGGGTGGAGAGGGGACTGAGGGGTGGAGAGGGGACTGAGGGGGTGGAGAGGAGACTGAGGGGTGGAGAGGGGACTAAAGGGTGGAGAGGGGACTGAGGGGTGGAGAGGAGACTGAGGGGTGGAGAGGGGACTGAGGGGTGGAGAGGAGACTGAGGGGTGGAGAGGGGACTGAGGGGTGGAGAGGAGACTGATGGGTGGAGAGGGGACTGAGGGGTGGAGAGGGGACTGAGGGGTGGAGAGGGACTGATGGGTGGAGAGGAGACTGATGGGTGGAGAGAGGCCTGAGTGGTGGAGAGGGGGCTAAGGGGTGGAGAGGGGACTGATGGGTGGAGAGGGGGCTGAGGGGGTGGAGAGGAGACTGAGGGGTGGAGAGGGGACTGAGGGGTGGAGAGGGGACTGAGGGGGAGAGGGGACTGAGGGGGAGAGGAGACTGAGGGGTGGAGAGGAGACTGAGGGGTGAAGAGGGGACTGAGGGGGTGGAGAGGAGACTGAGGGGTGGAGAGGGGACTGAGGGGTGGAGAGGGGACTGAGGGGTGGAGAGGAGACTGAGGGGTGGAGAGGGGACTGAGGGGTGGAGAGGAGACTGAGGGGGTGGAGAGGGGACTGAGGGGTGGAGAGGAGACTGAGGGGTGGAGAGGGGACTGAGGGGGAGAGGGGACTGAGGGGGAGAGGGGACTGAGGGGGAGAGGAGACTGAGGGGTGGAGAGGAGACTGAGGGGTGAAGAGGGGACTGAGGGGTGGAGAGGAGACTGAGGGGTGGAGAGGGGACTGAGGGGTGGAGAGGAGACTGAGGGGTGGAGAGGGGACTGAGGGGTGGAGAGGGGACTGAGGGGGTGGAGAGGAGACTGAGGGGTGTAGAGGGGACTGAGGGGTGGAGAGGAGACTGAGGGGTGGAGAGGGGACTGAGGGGTGGAGAGGAGACTGATGGGTGGAGAGGGGACTGAGGGGTGGAGAGGGGACTGAGGGGTGGAGAGGGGACTGATGGGTGGAGAGGAGACTGATGGGTGGAGAGAGGCCTGAGGGGTGGAGAGAGGCCTGAGGGGTGGAGAGGGGACTGAGGGGTGGAGAGGGGACTGATGGGTGGAGAGGAGACTGATGGGTGGAGAGAGGCCTGAGGGGTGGAGAGGGGGCTGAGGGGTGGAGAGGGGACTGAGGGGTGGAGAGGGGGCTGATGGGTGGAGAGGGGACTGAGGGGTGGAGAGGGGACTGAGGGGTGGAGAGGGGACTGATGGGTGGAGAGGAGACTGAGGGGTGGAGAGGGGACTGAGGGGTGGAGAGGGGACTGAGGGGTGGAGAGGAGACTGAGGGGTGGAGAGGGGACTGAGGGGTGGAGAGGAGACTGAGGGGTGGAGAGGGGACTGAGGGGTGGAGAGGAGACTGAGGGGTGGGAGAGGGGACTGAGGGGTGGAGAGGAGACTGAGGGGTGGAGGGGACTGAGGGGTGGAGAGGAGACTGATGGGTGGAGAGGGGACTGAGGGGGTGGAGAGGGGCCTGAGGGGTGGAGAGGGGACTGAGGGGTGGAGAGGGGACTGATGGGTGGAGAGGAGACTGATGGGTGGAGAGAGGCCTGAGGGGTGGAGAGGGGGCTGAGGGGTGGAGAGGGGACTGAGGGGTGGAGAGGGGGCTGATGGGTGGAGAGGGGACTGATGGGTGGAGAGGGGACTGAGGGGTGGAGAGGGGACTGATGGGTGGAGAGGAGACTGAGGGGTGGAGAGGGGACTGAGGGGGTGGAGAGGGGACTGAGGGGTGGAGAGGGGACTGAGGGGTGGAGAGGGGGCTGATGGGTGGAGAGGGGACTGATGGGTGGAGAGGGGACTGAGGGGTGGAGAGGGGACTGATGGGTGGAGAGGAGACTGAGGGGTGGAGAGGGGACTGAGGGGTGGGAGGGGACTGAGGGGGTGGAGAGGAGACTGAGGGGTGGAGAGGGGACTGAGGGGTGGAGAGGAGACTGAGGGGTGGAGAGGGGACTGAGGGGTGGAGAGGAGACTGAGGGGTGGAGAGGGGACGGAGGGGTGGAGAGGAGACTGAGGGGTGGAGAGGGGACTGAGGGGGTGGAGAGGAGACTGATGGGTGGAGAGGGGACTGAGGGGTGGAGAGGGGACTGAGGGGTGGAGAGGAGACTGAGGGGTGGAGAGGGGACTGAGGGGTGGAGAGGAGACTGATGGGTGGAGAGAGGCCTGAGGGGTGGAGAGGGGACTGAGGGGTGGAGAGGGGACTGAGGGGTGGAGAGGAGACTGATGGGTGGAGAGAGGCCTGAGGGGTGGAGAGGGGGCTGAGGGGTGGAGAGGGGACTGAGGGGGTGGAGAGGGGGCTGATGGGTGGAGAGGGGACTGATGGGTGGAGAGAGGCCTGAGGGGTGGAGAGGGGGCTGAGGGGTGGAGAGGGAACTGAGGGGTGGAGAGGGGGCTGATGGGTGGAGAGGGGACTGATGGGTGGAGAGGGGACTGATGGGTGGAGAGGGGACTGAGGGGTGGAGAGGAGACTGATGGGTGGAGAGGGGACTGAGGGGTGGAGAGGGGACTGAGGGGTGGAGAGGGGACTGATGGGTGGAGAGGGGACTGATGGGTGGAGAGGGGACTGAGGGGTGGAGAGGAGACTGATGGGTGGAGAGGGGACTGATGGGTGGAGAGGGGACTGAGGGGGTGGAGAGGAGACTGATGGGTGGAGAGGGGACTGAGGGGTGGAGAGGGGACTGAGGGGTGGAGAGGAGACTGAGGGGTGGAGAGGGGACTGAGGGGTGGAGAGGAGACTGATGGGTGGAGAGAGGCCTGAGGGTGGAGAGGGGACTGAGGGGTGGAGAGGGGACTGATGGGTGGAGAGGAGACTGATGGGTGGAGAGAGGCCTGAGGGGTGGAGAGGGGGCTGAGGGGTGGAGAGGGGACTGATGGGTGGAGAGGAGACTGATGGGTGGAGAGAGGCCTGAGGGGTGGAGAGGGGGCTGAGGGGTGGAGAGGGGACTGAGGGGTGGAGAGGGGGCTGATGGGTGGAGAGGGGACTGATGGGTGGAGAGGGGACTGAGGGGTGGAGAGGGGACTGATGGGTGGAGAGGAGACTGATGGGTGGAGAGAGGCCTGAGGGGTGGAGAGGGGGCTGAGGGGTGGAGAGGGGACTGAGGGGTGGAGAGGGGGCTGATGGGTGGAGAGGGGACTGATGGGTGGAGAGGGGACTGAGGGGTGGAGAGGGGACTGATGGGTGGAGAGGAGACTGAGGGGTGGAGAGGGGACTGAGGGGTGGAGAGGGGACTGAGGGGTGGAGAGGAGACTGAGGGGTGGAGAGGGGACTGAGGGGTGGAGAGGAGACTGAGGGGTGGAGAGGGGACTGAGGGGTGGAGAGGAGACTGATGGGTGGAGAGGGGACTGAGGGGTGGAGATGGGACTGAGGGGTGGAGAGGGGACTGAGGGGTGGAGAGGGGACTGAGGGGTGGAGAGGGGACTGAGGGGTGGAGAGGGGACTGAGGGGTGGAGAGGGGACTGAGGGGGTGGAGAGGGGACTGAGGGGTGGAGAGGAGACTGAGGGGTGGAGAGGGGACTGAGGGGTGGAGAGGGGACTGAGGGGGTGGAGAGGAGACTGAGGGGGTGGAGAGGGGACTGAGGGGTGGAGAGGAGACTGAGGGGTGGAGAGGGGACTGAGGGGTGGAGAGGAGACTGATGGGTGGAGAGGGGACTGAGGGGTGGAGAGGGGACTGAGGGGTGGAGAGGGGACTGATGGGTGGAGAGGAGACTGAGGGGTGGAGAGGGGACTGAGGGGTGGAGAGGAGACTGAGGGGTGGAGAGGGGACTGAGGGGTGGAGAGGAGACTGATGGGTGGAGAGGGGACTGAGGGGTGGAGAGGGGACTGAGGGGTGGAGAGGGGACTAATGGGTGGAGAGGAGACTGATGGGTGGAGAGAGGCCTGAGGGGGTGGAGAGGGGGCTGAGGGGTGGAGAGGGGACTGAGTTGTGAAGAGGGGACTGAGGGGTGGAGAGGAGACTGAGGGGTGGAGAGGGGACTGAGGGGTGGAGAGGAGACTGAGGGGTGGAGAGGGGACTGAGGGGTGGAGAGGGGACTGAGGGGTGGAGAGGAGACTGAGGGGTGGAGAGGGGACTGAGGGGTGGAGAGGAGACTGAGGGGTGGAGAGGGGACTGAGGGGTGGAGAGGAGACTGATGGGTGGAGAGGGGACTGAGGGGTGGAGAGGGGACTGAGGGGTGGAGAGGGGACTGAGGGGTGGAGAGGAGACTGAGGGGTGGAGAGGGGACTGAGGGGTGGAGAGGGGACTGAGGGGTGGAGAGGAGACTGAGGGGTGGAGAGGGGACTGAGGGGTGGAGAGGAGACTGAGGGGTGGAGAGGGGACTGAGGGTGGAGAGGAGACTGATGGGTGGAGAGGGGACTGAGGGGTGGAGAGGGGACTGAGGGGTGGAGAGGGGACTGATGGGTGGAGAGGAGACTGATGGGTGGAGAGAGGCCTGAGTGGTGGAGAGGGGGCTAAGGGGTGGAGAGGGGACTGATGGGTGGAGAGGGGGCTGAGGGGTGGAGAGGAGACTGAGGGGTGGAGAGGGGACTGAGGGGTGGAGAGGGGACTGAGGGGGAGAGGGGACTGAGGGGGGAGAGGAGACTGAGGGGTGGAGAGGAGACTGAGGGGTGAAGAGGGGACTGAGGGGTGGAGAGGAGACTGAGGGGTGGAGAGGGGACTGAGGGGTGGAGAGGGGACTGAGGGGGTGGAGAGGAGACTGAGGGGTGGAGAGGGGACTGAGGGGTGGAGAGGAGACTGAGGGGTGGAGAGGGGACTGAGGGGTGGAGAGGAGACTGAGGGGTGGAGAGGGGACTGAGGGGGAGAGGGGACTGAGGGGGAGAGGGGACTGAGGGGGGGGGGAGGAGACTGAGGGGTGGAGAGGAGACTGAGGGGTGAAGAGGGGACTGAGGGGTGGAGAGGAGACTGAGGGGTGGAGAGGGGACTGAGGGGTGGAGAGGAGACTGAGGGGTGGAGAGGGGACTGAGGGGTGGAGAGGGGACTGAGGGGTGGAGAGGAGACTGAGGGGTGTAGAGGGGACTGAGGGGTGGAGAGGAGACTGAGGGGTGGAGAGGGGACTGAGGGGTGGAGAGGAGACTGATGGGTGGGAGGGGACTGAGGGGTGGAGAGGGGACTGAGGGGTGGAGAGGGGACTGATGGGTGGAGAGGAGACTGATGGGTGGAGAGAGGCCTGAGGGGTGGAGA
The DNA here is from genome assembly GCF_036934945.1 of Oncorhynchus masou masou. Lineage (NCBI taxonomy): Eukaryota > Metazoa > Chordata > Actinopteri > Salmoniformes > Salmonidae > Oncorhynchus > Oncorhynchus masou. The sequence continues at coordinate 12,439 of NW_027009377.1, read as the reverse complement.
GAGGCCTGAGGGGTGGAGAGGGGACTGAGGGGTGGAGAGGGGACTGATGGGTGGAGAGGAGACTGATGGGTGGAGAGAGGCCTGAGGGGGTGGAGAGGGGGCTGAGGGGTGGAGAGGGGACTGAGGGGTGGAGAGGGGCTGATGGGTGGAGAGGGGACTGAGGGGTGGAGAGGGGACTGAGGGGTGGAGAGGGGACTGATGGGTGGAGAGGAGACTGAGGGGTGGAGAGGGGACTGAGGGGTGGAGAGGGGACTGAGGGGTGGAGAGGAGACTGAGGGGTGGAGAGGGGACTGAGGGGGTGGAGAGGAGACTGAGGGGTGGAGAGGGGACTGAGGGGTGGAGAGGAGACTGAGGGGTGGAGAGGGGACTGAGGGGTGGAGAGGAGACTGAGGGGTGGAGAGGGGACTGAGGGGTGGAGAGGAGACTGATGGGTGGAGAGGGGACTGAGGGGTGGAGAGGGGCCTGAGGGGTGGAGAGGGGACTGAGGGGTGGAGAGGGGACTGATGGGTGGAGAGGAGACTGATGGGTGGAGAGAGGCCTGAGGGGTGGAGAGGGGGCTGAGGGGTGGAGAGGGGGACTGAGGGGTGGAGAGGGGGCTGATGGGTGGAGAGGGGACTGATGGGTGGAGAGGGGACTGAGGGGTGGAGAGGGGACTGATGGGTGGAGAGGAGACTGAGGGGTGGAGAGGGGACTGAGGGGTGGAGAGGGGACTGAGGGGTGGAGAGGGGACTGAGGGGTGGAGAGGGGGCTGATGGGTGGAGAGGGGACTGATGGGTGGAGAGGGGACTGAGGGGTGGAGAGGGGACTGATGGGTGGAGAGGAGACTGAGGGGTGGAGAGGGGACTGAGGGGTGGAGAGGGGACTGAGGGGTGGAGAGGAGACTGAGGGGTGGAGAGGGGACTGAGGGGTGGAGAGGAGACTGAGGGGTGGAGAGGGGACTGAGGGGTGGAGAGGAGACTGAGGGGTGGAGAGGGGACTGAGGGGTGGAGAGGAGACTGAGGGGTGGAGAGGGGACTGAGGGGTGGAGAGGAGACTGATGGGTGGAGAGGGGACTGAGGGGTGGAGAGGGGACTGAGGGGTGGAGAGGAGACTGAGGGGTGGAGAGGGGACTGAGGGGTGGAGAGGAGACTGATGGGTGGAGAGAGGCCTGAGGGGTGGAGAGGGGACTGAGGGGGTGGAGAGGGGACTGAGGGGTGGAGAGGAGACTGATGGGTGGAGAGAGGCCTGAGGGGTGGAGAGGGGGCTGAGGGGTGGAGAGGGGACTGAGGGGTGGAGAGGGGCTGATGGGTGGAGAGGGGACTGATGGGTGGAGAGAGGCCTGAGGGGTGGAGAGGGGGCTGAGGGGTGGAGAGGGAACTGAGGGGTGGAGAGGGGGCTGATGGGTGGAGAGGGACTGATGGGTGGAGAGGGGACTGATGGGTGGAGAGGGGACTGAGGGGTGGAGAGGAGACTGATGGGTGGAGAGGGGACTGAGGGGGTGGAGAGGGGACTGAGGGGTGGAGAGGGGACTGATGGGTGGAGAGGGGACTGATGGGTGGAGAGGGGACTGAGGGGTGGAGAGGAGACTGATGGGTGGAGAGGGGACTGATGGGTGGAGAGGGGACTGAGGGGTGGAGAGGAGACTGATGGGTGGAGAGGGGACTGAGGGGTGGAGAGGGGACTGAGGGGTGGAGAGGAGACTGAGGGGTGGAGAGGGGACTGAGGGGTGGAGAGGAGACTGATGGGTGGAGAGAGGCCTGAGGGTGGAGAGGGGACTGAGGGGTGGAGAGGGGACTGATGGGTGGAGAGGAGACTGATGGGTGGAGAGAGGCCTGAGGGGTGGAGAGGGGGCTGAGGGGGTGGAGAGGGGACTGATGGGTGGAGAGGAGACTGATGGGTGGAGAGAGGCCTGAGGGGTGGAGAGGGGGCTGAGGGGTGGAGAGGGGACTGAGGGGTGGAGAGGGGCTGATGGGTGGAGAGGGGACTGATGGGTGGAGAGGGGACTGAGGGGTGGAGAGGGGACTGATGGGTGGAGAGGAGACTGATGGGTGGAGAGAGGCCTGAGGGGTGGAGAGGGGGCTGAGGGGTGGAGAGGGGACTGAGGGGTGGAGAGGGGGCTGATGGGTGGAGAGGGGACTGATGGGTGGAGAGGGGACTGAGGGGTGGAGAGGGGACTGATGGGTGGAGAGGAGACTGAGGGGTGGAGAGGGGACTGAGGGGTGGAGAGGGGACTGAGGGGGTGGAGAGGAGACTGAGGGGTGGAGAGGGGACTGAGGGGTGGAGAGGAGACTGAGGGGTGGAGAGGGGACTGAGGGGTGGAGAGGAGACTGATGGGTGGAGAGGGGACTGAGGGGGTGGAGATGGGACTGAGGGGTGGAGAGGGGACTGAGGGGTGGAGAGGGGACTGAGGGGTGGAGAGGGGACTGAGGGGTGGAGAGGGGACTGAGGGGTGGAGAGGGGACTGAGGGGTGGAGAGTGGACTGAGGGGTGGAGAGGGGACTGAGGGGTGGAGAGGGGACTGATGAGTGGAGAGGGGACTGATGAGTGGAGAGGAGACTGATGGGTGGAGAGAGGACTGAGGGGTGGAGAGGGGACTGAGGGGTGGAGAGGGGACTGAGGGGTGGAGAGGGGACTGAGGGGTGGAGAGGGGACTGAGGGGTGGAGAGGGGACTGAGGGGTGAGAGGGGACTGATGAGTGGAGAGGGGACTGATGAGTGGAGAGGGGACTGAGGGGTGGAGAGGGGACTGAGGGGTGGAGAGGGGACTGAGGGGTGGAGAGTGGACTGAGGGGTGGAGAGGGGACTGAGGGGGGTGGAGAGGGACTGATGAGTGGAGAGGCGACTGATGAGTGGAGAGGGGACTGATGAGTGGAGAGGGGACTGAGGGGTGGAGAGGGGACTGAGGGGGTGGAGAGGGGACTGAGGGGTGGAGAGGGGACTGAGGGGTGGAGAGGGGACTGATGAGTGGAGAGGGGACTGATGAGTGGAGAGGAGACTGATGGGTGGAGAGAGGACTGAGGGGTGGAGGGGACTGAGGGGTGGAGAGGGGACTGAGGGGTGGAGAGGGGACTGAGGGTGGTGGAGAGTGGACTGAGGGGTGGAGAGGGGACTGAGGGGTGGAGATGGGACTGAGGGGGTGGAGAGGGGACTGAGGGGTGGAGAGGGGACTGAGGGGTGGAGAGGGGACTGAGGGGTGGAGAGGGGACTGAGGGGTGGAGAGTGGACTGAGGGGTGGAGAGGGGACTGAGGGGTGGAGAGGGGACTGATGAGTGGAGAGGGGACTGATGAGTGGAGAGGAGACTGATGGGTGGAGAGAGGACTGAGGGGTGGGAGGGGACTGAGGGGGGGTGGAGAGGGGACTGAGGGGTGGAGAGGGGACTGAGGGGTGGAGAGTGGACTGAGGGGTGGAGAGGGGACTGAGGGGTGGAGATGGGACTGAGGGGTGGAGAGGGGACTGAGGGGTGGAGAGTGGACTGAGGGGTGGAGAGGGGACTGAGGGGTGGAGAGGGGACTGAGGGGTGGAGAGGGGACTGAGGGGTGGAGAGTGGACTGAGGGGTGGAGAGGGGACTGAGGGGTGGAGAGGGGACTGATGAGTGGAGAGGGACTGATGAGTGGAGAGGAGACTGATGGGTGGGAGAGGACTGAGGGGTGGAGGGGACTGATGAGTGGAGAGGGGACTGATGAGTGGAGAGGAGACTGATGGGTGGAGAGAGGACTGAGGGGTGGAGAGGGGACTGAGGGGTGGAGGGGACTGAGGGGTGGAGAGGGGACTGAGGGGTGGAGAGGGGACTGAGGGGTGGAGAGGGGACTGAGGGTGGAGAGTGGACTGAGGGGTGGAGAGGGGACTGAGGGGTGGAGGAGTGGACTGATGAGTGGAGAGGGGACTGATGAGTGGAGAGGGGACTGATGAGTGGAGAGGGGACTGAGGGGGTGGAGAGGGGACTGAGGGGTGGAGAGGGGACTGAGGGGTGGAGAGGGGACTGAGGGGTGGAGAGGGGACTGATGAGTGGGAGGGGACTGATGAGTGGAGAGTGGACTGAGGGGTGGAGAGGGGACTGAGGGGTGGAGAGGAGACTGAGGGGTGGAGAGGGGACTGAGGGATGGAGAGGGGACTGAGGGGTGGAGAGGGGATTGATGAGTGGAGAATGGACTGAGGGGTGGAGAGGGGATTGAGGGTTGAGAGGGGACTGAGGGGTGGAGAGGGGATTGATGAGTGGAGAGGGGACTGATGAGTGGAGAGGAGACTGATGGGTGGAGAGGGGACTGAGGGGTGGAGAGGGGACTGAGGGGTGGAGAGGGGACTGAGGGGTGGAGAGGGGACTGAGGGGTGGAGAGGGGACTGAGGGGTGGAGAGGGGACTGATGAGTGGAGAGGGGACTGATGAGTGGAGAGGAGACTGATGGGTGGAGAGAGGACTGAGGGGTGGAGAGGGGACTGAGGGGGTGGAGAGGGGACTGAGGGGTGGAGAGGGGACTGAGGGGTGGAGAGGGGACTGAGGGGGTGGAGAGGGGACTGAGGGGTGGAGAGTGGACTGAGGGGTGGAGAGGGGACTGAGGGGTGGAGAGGGGACTGATGAGTGGAGAGGGGACTGATGAGTGGAGAGGGGACTGATGAGTGGAGAGGGGACTGAGGGGTGGAGAGGGGACTGAGGGGTGGAGAGGGGACTGAGGGGTGGAGAGGGGACTGAGGGATGGAGAGGGGACTGAGGGGTGGAGAGGGGATTGATGAGTGGAGAATGGACTGAGGGGTGGAGAGGGGATTGAGGGTTGGAGAGGGGACTGAGGGGTGGAGAGGGGACTGAGGGATGGAGATGGGACTGAGGGGTGGAGAGGGGACTGAGGGGTGGAGAGGGGACTGAGGGGTGGAGAGGGGACTGAGGGGTGGAGAGGGGACTGATGAGTGGAGAGGGGACTGATGAGTGGAGAGGAGACTGATGGGTGGAGAGAGGACTGAGGGGTGGAGAGGGGACTGAGGGGTGGAGAGGGGACTGAGGGGTGGAGAGGGGACTGAGGGGTGGAGAGGGGACTGAGGGATGGAGAGGGGACTGAGGGGTGGAGAGGGGATTGATGAGTGGAGAATGGACTGAGGGGTGGGAGGGGATTGAGGGTTGGAGAGGGGACTGAGGGGTGGAGAGGGGACTGAGGGATGGAGATGGGACTGAGGGGTGGAGAGGGGACTGAGGGGTGGAGAGGGGACTGAGGGGTGGAGAGGGGACTGAGGGGTGGAGAGGGGACTGATGAGTGGAGAGGGGACTGATGAGTGGAGAGGAGACTGATGGGTGGAGAGAGGACTGAGGGGTGGAGAGGGGACTGAGGGGTGGAGAGGGGACTGAGGGGTGGAGATGGGACTGAGGGGTGGAGAGGGGACTGAGGGGTGGAGAGTGGACTGAGGGGTGGAGAGGGGACTGAGGGGTGGAGATGGGACTGAGGGGTGGAGAGGGGACTGAGGGGTGGAGAGGGGACTGAGGGGTGGAGAGGGGACTGAGGGGGTGGAGAGGGGACTGAGGGGTGGAGAGTGGACTGAGGGGTGGAGAGGGGACTGAGGGGTGGAGAGGGGACTGATGAGTGGAGAGGGGACTGATGAGTGGAGAGGAGACTGATGGGTGGAGAGAGGACTGAGGGGTGGAGAGGGGACTGAGGGGTGGAGAGGGGACTGAGGGGTGGAGAGGGGACTGAGGGGTGGAGAGTGGACTGAGGGGTGGAGAGGGGACTGAGGGGTGGAGATGGGACTGAGGGGTGGAGAGGGGACTGAGGGTGGAGAGTGGACTGAGGGGTGGAGAGGGGACTGAGGGGTGGAGAGGGGACTGAGGGGTGGAGAGGGGACTGAGGGGTGGAGAGTGGACTGAGGGGTGGAGAGGGGACTGAGGGGTGGAGAGGGGACTGATGAGTGGAGAGGGGACTGATGAGTGGAGAGGAGACTGATGGGTGGAGAGAGGACTGAGGGGTGGAGAGGGGACTGATGAGTGGAGAGGGGACTGATGAGTGGAGAGGAGACTGATGGGTGGAGAGAGGACTGAGGGGTGGAGAGGGGACTGAGGGGTGGAGAGGGGACTGAGGGGTGGAGAGGGGACTGAGGGGTGGAGAGGGGACTGAGGGGTGGAGAGGGGACTGAGGGGTGGAGAGTGGACTGAGGGGTGGAGAGGGGACTGAGGGGTGGAGAGTGGACTGATGAGTGGAGAGGGGACTGATGAGTGGAGAGGGGACTGATGAGTGGAGAGGGGACTGAGGGGTGGAGAGGGGACTGAGGGGTGGAGAGGGGACTGAGGGGTGGAGAGGGGACTGAGGGGTGGAGAGGGGACTGATGAGTGGAGAGGGGACTGATGAGTGGAGAGTGGACTGAGGGGTGGAGAGGGGACTGAGGGGTGGAGAGGAGACTGAGGGGTGGAGAGGGGACTGAGGTATGGAGAGGGGACTGAGGGGTGGAGAGGGGATTGATGAGTGGAGAATGGACTGAGGGGGTGGAGAGGGGATTGAGGGTTGGAGAGGGGACTGAGGGGTGGAGAGGGGATTGATGAGTGGAGAGGGGACTGATGAGTGGAGAGGAGACTGATGGGTGGAGAGGGGACTGAGGGGTGGAGAGGGGACTGAGGGGTGGAGAGGGGACTGAGGGGTGGAGAGGGGACTGATGAGTGGAGAGGGGACTGATGAGTGGAGAGGAGACTGATGGGTGGAGAGAGGACTGAGGGGTGGAGAGGGGACTGAGGGGTGGAGAGGGGACTGAGGGGTGGAGAGGGGACTGAGGGGTGGGAGGGGACTGAGGGGTGGAGAGGGGACTGAGGGGTGGAGAGTGGACTGAGGGGTGGAGAGGGGACTGAGGGGTGGGAGGGGACTGATGAGTGGAGAGGGGACTGATGAGTGGAGAGGGACTGATGAGTGGAGAGGGGACTGAGGGGGTGGAGAGGGGACTGAGGGGTGGAGAGGGGACTGAGGGGTGGAGAGGGGACTGAGGGATGGAGAGGGGACTGAGGGGTGGAGAGGGGATTGATGAGTGGAGAATGGACTGAGGGGTGGAGAGGGGGATTGAGGGTTGGAGAGGGGACTGAGGGTGGAGAGGGGACTGAGGGATGGAGATGGGACTGAGGGGTGGAGAGGGGACTGAGGGGTGGAGAGGGGACTGAGGGGTGGAGAGGGGACTGAGGGGGTGGAGAGGGGACTGATGAGTGGAGAGGGGACTGATGAGTGGAGAGGAGACTGATGGGTGGAGAGAGGACTGAGGGGTGGAGAGGGGACTGAGGGGTGGAGAGGGGACTGTGGGGTGGAGAGGGGACTGAGGGGTGGAGAGGGGACTGAGGGATGGAGAGGGGACTGAGGGGGTGGAGAGGGGATTGATGAGTGGAGAATGGACTGAGGGGTGGAGAGGGGATTGAGGGTTGGAGAGGGGACTGAGGGGTGGAGAGGGGACTGAGGGATGGAGATGGGACTGAGGGGTGGAGAGGGGACTGAGGGGTGGAGAGGGGACTGAGGGTTGGAGAGGGGACTGAGGGGTGGAGAGGGGACTGATGAGTGGAGAGGGGACTGATGAGTGGAGAGGGGACTGAGGGGTGGAGAGAGGACTGAGGGGTGGAGAGGGGACTGAGGGGTGGAGAGGGGACTGAGGGGTGGAGAGGGGACTGAGGGGTGGAGAGGGGACTGAGGGGTGGAGAGTGGACTGAGGGGGTGGAGAGGGGACTGAGGGGTGGAGAGTGGACTGATGAGTGGAGAGGGGACTGATGAGTGGAGAGGGGACTGATGAGTGGAGAGGGGACTGAGGGGTGGAGAGGGGACTGAGGGGGTGGAGAGGGGACTGAGGGGTGGAGAGGGGACTGAGGGGTGGAGAGGGGACTGATGAGTGGAGAGGGGACTGATGAGTGGAGAGTGGACTGAGGGGTGGAGAGGGGACTGAGGGGTGGAGAGGAGACTGAGGGGTGGAGGAGGGGACTGAGGGATGGAGAGGGGACTGAGGGGGTGGAGAGGGGATTGATGAGTGGAGAATGGACTGAGGGGTGGAGAGGGGATTGAGGGTTGGAGAGGGGACTGAGGGGTGGAGAGGGGATTGATGAGTGGAGGGACTGATGAGTGGAGAGGAGACTGATGGGTGGAGAGGGGACTGAGGGGTGGAGAGGGGACTGAGGGGTGAGAGGGGACTGAGGGGTGGAGAGGGGACTGAGGGGTGGAGAGGGGACTGAGGGGTGGAGAGGGGACTGATGAGTGGAGGGGACTGATGAGTGGAGAGGAGACTGATGGGTGGAGAGAGGACTGAGGGGTGGAGAGGGGACTGAGGGGTGGAGAGGGGACTGAGGGGTGGAGAGGGGACTGAGGGGGTGGAGAGGGGACTGAGGGGTGGAGAGGGGACTGAGGGGTGGAGAGTGGACTGAGGGGTGGAGAGGGGACTGAGGGGTGGGAGGGGACTGATGAGTGGAGAGGGGACTGATGAGTGGAGAGGGGACTGATGAGTGGAGAGGGGGACTGAGGGGGTGGAGAGGGGACTGAGGGGTGGAGAGGGGACTGAGGGGTGGAGAGGGGACTGAGGGATGGAGAGGGGACTGAGGGGTGGAGAGGGGATTGATGAGTGGAGAATGGACTGAGGGGTGGAGAGGGGATTGAGGGTTGGAGAGGGGACTGAGGGGTGGAGAGGGGACTGAGGGATGGAGATGGGACTGAGGGGTGGAGAGGGGACTGAGGGGGTGGAGAGGGGACTGAGGGGTGGAGAGGGGACTGAGGGGTGGAGAGGGGACTGATGAGTGGAGAGGGGACTGATGAGTGGAGAGGAGACTGATGGGTGGAGAGAGGACTGAGGGGTGGAGAGGGGACTGAGGGGTGGAGAGGGGACTGAGGGGTGGAGAGGGGACTGAGGGGTGGAGAGGGGACTGAGGGGTGGAGAGGGGACTGAGGGGTGGAGAGTGGACTGAGGGGTGGAGAGGGACTGATGAGTGGAGAGGGGACTGATGAGTGGAGAGGGGACTGATGAGTGGAGAGGGGACTGAGGGGGTGGAGAGGGGACTGAGGGGGTGGAGAGGGGACTGAGGGGTGGAGAGGGGACTGAGGGATGGAGAGGGGACTGAGGGGTGGAGAGGGGATTGATGAGTGGAGAATGGACTGAGGGGTGGAGAGGGGGATTGAGGGTTGGAGAGGGGACTGAGGGGTGGAGAGGGGACTGAGGGATGGAGATGGGACTGAGGGGTGGAGAGGGGACTGAGGGGTGGAGAGGGGACTGAGGGGTGGAGAGGGGACTGAGGGGTGGAGAGGGGACTGATGAGTGGAGAGGGGACTGATGAGTGGAGAGGAGACTGATGGGTGGAGAGAGGACTGAGGGGTGGAGAGGGGACTGAGGGGTGGAGAGGGGACTGAGGGGGTGGAGAGGGGACTGAGGGGTGGAGAGGGGACTGAGGGGTGGAGAGGGGACTGAGGGGTGGAGAGTGGACTGAGGGGTGGAGAGGGACTGATGAGTGGAGAGGGGACTGATGAGTGGAGAGGGGACTGATGAGTGGAGAGGGGACTGAGGGGTGGAGAGGGGACTGAGGGGTGGAGAGGGGACTGAGGGGGTGGAGAGGGGACTGAGGGGTGGAGAGGGGACTGAGGGGTGGAGAGGGGACTGAGGGGTGGAGAGGGGACTGAGGGGTGGAGAGGGGACTGAGGGGTGGAGAGGGGACTGAGGAGTGGAGAGGGGACTGAGGGATGGAGAGGGGACTGAGGGGTGGAGAGGGGACTGAGGAGTGGAGAGGGGACTGAGGGATGGAGAGGGGACTGAGGGGTGGAGAGGGGACTGAGGGGTGGAGAGGGGACTGAGGAGTGGGAGAGGGGACTGAGGGGTGGAGAGGGGACTGAGGGGTGGAGAGGGGACTGAGGGGGTGGAGAGGGGACTGAGGGGTGGAGAGGGGACTGAGGGGTGGAGAGGGGACTGAGGAGTGGAGAGGGGACTGAGGAGTGGAGAGGGGACTGAGGAGTGGAGAGGGGACTGAGGAGTGGAGAGGGGACTGAGGGGTGGAGAGGGGACTGAGGGGTGGAGAGGGGACTGAGGGGTGGAGAGGGGACTGAGGAGTGGAGAGGGACTGAGGGGTGGAGAGGGGACTGAGGGGTGGAGAGGACACTGAGGGGTGGAGAGGGAACTGAGGGGGTGGAGAGGACACTGAGGGGTGGGAGGGGACTGAGGGGGTGGAGAGGGGACTGAGGAGTGGAGGGGACTGAGGGGGTGGAGAGGGGACTGAGGGGTGGAGAGGGGACTGAGGAGTGGAGAGGGGACTGAGGAGTGGAGAGGGGACTGGGGGGTGGAGAGGGGACTGAGGGGTGGAGAGGGGACTGAGGAGTGGAGAGGAGACTGAGGGATGGAGAGGGGACTGAGGAGTGGAGAGGGGACTGAGGAGTGGAGAGGGGACTGAGGAGTGGAGAGGGGACTGAGGAGTGGAGAGGAGACTGAGGGGTGGAGAGGGGACTGAGGAGTGGAGAGGAGACTGAGGGGGTGGAGAGGGGACTGAGGGGGTGGAGAGGGGACTGATGAGTGGAGAGGGGGCTGATGAGTGGAGAGGGGACTGAGGGGTGGAGAGGGGACTGAGGGGTGGAGAGGGACTGAGGGGTGGAGAGGGGACTGAGGAGTGGAGAGGGGACTGAGGGGTGGAGAGGGGACTGATGAGTGGAGAGGGGGCTGATGAGTGGAGAGGGGACTGAGGGGTGGAGAGGGGACTGAGGGGTGGAGAGGGGACTGAGGAGTGGAGAGGGGACTGAGGGGTGGAGAGGGGATTGATGAGTGGAGAGGGGACTGAGGAGCGGAGAGGGGACTGAGGGGTGGAGAGGGGGCTGAGGGGGTGGAGAGGGGACTGAGGAGTGGAGAGGGGACTGAGGGTTGGAGAGGGGACTGAGGAGTGGAGAGGGGACTGAGGGGTGGAGAGGGGGACTGAGGGGTGGAGAGGGGACTGAGGGGTGGAGAGGGGACTGAGGGGTGGAGAGGGGACTGAGGAGTGGAGAGGGGACTGAGGGAGTGGAGAGGGGACTGATGAGTGGAGAGGGGGCTGATGAGTGGAGAGGGGATTGATGAGTGGAGAGGGGACTGAGGGGTTGGAGAGGGGACTGAGGGGTGGAGAGGGGATTGATGAGTGGAGAGGGGACTGAGGGGTGGAGAGGGGACTGAGGAGTGGAGAGGAGACTGAGGGGTGGAGAGAGGATTGATGAGTGGAGAGGGGACTGATGAGTGGAGAGGGGAGTGATGAGTGGAGAGGGGACTGAGGGGTTGGAGAGGGGACTGAGGGGGTGGAGAGGGGATTGATGAGTGGAGAGGGGGACTGAGGGGTGGAGAGGGGACTGAGGAGTGGAGAGGAGACTGAGGGTGGAGAGGGGACTGAGGGGTGGAGAGGGGACTGAGGGTTGGAGAGGGGACTGAGGAGTGGAGAGGGGACTGATGAGTGGAGAGGGGGCTGATGAGTGGAGAGGGGACTGAGGGGTGGAGAGGGGATTGATGAGTGGAGAGGGGACTGATGAGTGGAGAGGGGATTGATGAGTGGAGAGGGGACTGAGGGGTTGGAGAGGGGACTGAGGGGTGGAGAGGGGATTGATGAGTGGAGAGGGGACTGAGGGGTGGAGAGGGGACTGAGGGGGTGGAGAGGGGATTGATGAGTGGAGAGGGGATTGATGAGTGGAGAGGGGACTGAGGGGTTGGAGAGGGGACTGAGGGGTGGAGAGGGGACTGAGGGGTTGGAGAGGGGATTGATGAGTGGAGGAAAGATAGGAGGGCAGAATTTGAGTTACTGAAGAATGGAGATGTTGAAGGATGGAGATGTTGAAAGATGGAGATGTTGAAGGATGGAGATGTTGAAGGATTAGAGATGTTGAAAGATGGAGATGTTGAAAGATGGAGATGTAGAAGGATGGAGATGTTGAAGGATGGAGATGTTGAAGGATGGAGATGTTGAAGGATTAGAGATGTTGAAAGATGGAGATGTTGAAAGATGGAGATGTAGAAGGATGGAGATGTTGAAGGATGGAGATGTTGAAGGATGGATTGAAGATGTGTAGAAGATGGATTGTCCCTTCAGGTTCTGTAAAATAGGACCTTGTCACCATCACAGAACCTGTAGGAAATGTGACCCTGTATAGAGAGCCGTCGACACACTTAGCCCATCAATCTGACAATCATGACGGGGTAGCCTAGTGGTTAGAATGTTGGGCCAGTAACCAAAAGGTTGCTGGATCAAATCCCTGAGCTGACAAAGGTAAAAATCTGTCTTTCTGAACAAGGCAGTTAACCTACTGTATGGCGTCACTGTAAATAAGAATGTGTTCTAAACTGACTTGCCTAGTTGAATAAATCATTTTTAAAAACACAATGAGATCTCTCCCCAGACTCCAACTGGGGCTCAGTCAGGCAGATGTAGAGTTGTGAGATAAAGACGAGTGTGACCTTGTCATTACAGGTTCCTTGTCCCAAAAGGTATTACTTTTGACCAGGGCTCATAGCACAACAGGGCGCCAATGGAGACACAACACATGTTACC
>NW_027009376.1:27500-46816 GCF_036934945.1 Oncorhynchus masou masou | reverse complement strand
TCTCTCTCTCCATGTTTAATTCATCAAGCAGTCGGCTGTCAGCCAGACGGTAGGCTGATCAAAGCGTTATTGGCCAGCAGTGCCGTGTTGCCAGCCAGACCCCTTCAGCTCACAGACACCCTCCGCCACCCGTTCACAACCCTACTCACACCGCTGCCCGGTGCCCACGTGCTCTACATAACCCTGGGGCTCCGTCCCAAATGGCACCCTATTCCCGACATAGTGCACTACTTTTGACCAGGGGTATCACTATGTTTGTCCAGGTCATATTTGTAGGATGTTGGTTCCGTCAGTGTGGGGGACCTGGACTTGTCTAAAGGACATGCTAGCTGTTCAGTCCTGTTTGTGTTGTTCCTCTGACTGACTGAGTTGTTGCTGCATGGAAACTTCCCAGCCAATCACACACATACACACATTCTAGGTCTCTGCCCGACCACTTCTGTGGCACCAGTCTAGTTAACATGGGAGGAATTAATGGCTCTCACAATTTCCATAATTAATGTGCCGTGAACTGACTTATATTTTAATTTAGCATTGGTAATGCATTAGTCATTTATTGTTTGTCCTTTTCGGGATTTAATCAGGGGGTAATTGATGCCCTTTGTGGTGAGGAGCGGGGTGGAGAGGAGAGGGGCGGCGAGGGTGCGGAGATGGGCGGATAGGGGTAGCAGGGCAAGATAGGTGGGAAGAGAGGGGTGGCGCTCAGGTTAGGGAGATGGGTGTGGACCAAGGTGCATAAGAAGGGATGTCCAGGCTAACCCTCAATGGCTCTTCTGGAGATTCATTAGTAGAATCAGGTTAGAGCCAATGCATGCATACCCATAACTCTACAGGAGGAGAATCAGGTTAGACCCATAACTCTACAGGAGGAGAATCAGGTTAGACCAGTAACTCTCCAGGAGGAGAATCGGGTTAGACCCATAACTCTCCTGGAGGAGAATCAGGTTAGACCCATAACTCTAGAGGAGGAGAATCAGGTTAGACCCGTAACTCTACAGGAGGAGAATCAGGTTATACCCACAACTCTCCGGGAGGAGAATCAGGTTAGACCTGTAACTCTACAGGAGGAAAATCAGGTTATACCCGTAACTCTACAGGAGGAAAATCAGGTTATACCCACAACTCTACAGGAGGAGAATCAGGTTAGACCCACAACTCTACAAGAGGAGAACCAGGTTAGACCCACAACTCTAGAGGAGGAGAATCAGGTTAGACCCACAACTCTCCAGGAGGAAAATCATGTTTTAGACCCATAACTCTACAGGAGGTAAATCAGGTTAGACCCATAACTCTACAGGAGGAGGGTTAGCCAAACCCTTTATAGTGCACTATCTTTCACCAGAGCCCTGTAGTACTATAGTGTACTTAATGGAATAGTGTGTCATCGCAGTCTTGGTAGGTTGTGTGTCAGTGGGATGAGGATGGAGGCTGGTAACTGGGCCTTGGTAGGTTGTGTGTCAGTGGGATGAGGATGGAGGCTGGTAACTGAGCCTCTGGTAGGTTGTGTGTCAGTGGGATGAGGATGGAGGCTGGTAACTGGGCCTTGGTAGGTTGTGTGTCAGTGGGATGAGGATGGAGGCTGGTAACAGAGCCTTGGTAGGTTGTGTGTCAGTGGGACGAGGATGGAGGCTGGTAAAAGAGCCTTGGTAGGTTGTGTGTCAGTGGGATGAGGATGGAGGCTGGTAACTGGGCCTTGGTAGGTTGTGTCTCCAGTGGGATGAGGATGGAGGCTGGTAACTGGGTCTTGGTAGGTTGTGTGTCAGTGGGATGAGGATGGAGGCTATAACTGAGTCTTGGTAGGTTGTGTCTCAGTGGGATGAGGATGGAGGCTGGTAACTGAGTCTTGGTAGGTTGTGTGTCAGTGGGATGAGGATGGAGGCTGGTAACTGGGTCTTGGTAGGTTGTGTGTCAGTGGGATGAGGATGGAGGCTTGTAACTGAGTCTTGGTAGGTTGTGTGTCAGTGGGATGAGGATGGAGGCTGGTAACTGAGTCTTGGTAGGTTGTGTGTCAGTGGATGAGGATGGAGGCTGGTAACTGAGTCTTGGTAGGTTGTGTGTCAGTGGGATGAGGATGCAGGCTGGTAACTGAGTCTTGGTAGGTTGTGTGTCAGTGGGATGAGGATGGAGGCTGGTAACTGAGTCTCACATAGTGGTGATTAACACAGCCCTCTGAAGGCCTGGTCTCTACAGCTGCATCCTACATGAACACCACGCTCTACTCTGTACGTACCTGACCACAACGTTAACTATCAATACTGGACTTCTGATTGAACCTCAACCGTTTGAATCTGTACACGCACACACACACACACACACACACACACACGCACACACACACACACACACACACACACACACCTCTAACTCCAGCTCAGCTGGTTCTCTGGGAGGAGATGAGAGGTGGAGGAAGTGGGAGGGGATGAGCTGAGAGGTGGAGGAGGTGGGAGGGGGAGGAGCTGAGAGGTGGAGGGAGGTGGGAGGGGAGGAGCTGAGAGGTGGAGGAGGTGGAGGGGAGGAGCTGAGAGGCAGAGGAGGTGGGAGGGGGAGGAGCTGAGGAGGGGGGAGGAGGTGGGAGGGGGAGGAGCTGAGAGGTGGAGGAGGTGGGGGGGGAGGGAGGTGGGAGGGGAGGGAGCTGAGAGGTGGAGGAGGTGGGAGGGGGAGGGAGCTGAGAGGTGGAGGAGGTGGGAGGGGAGGGAGCTGAAAGGTGGAGGAGTGGGAGGGAGGAGCTGAGAGGTGGAGGAGGTGGGAGGGGAGGAGCTGAGAGGTGGAGGAGGTGGGAGGGGAGGAGCTGAGAGGGGAGGAGGTGGGGAGGGGAGGCTGAGAGGTGGAGGAGGTGGGAGGGGAGGAGCTGAGAGGTGGAGGAGGTGGGAGGGAGAGGGCTGAGAGAGGTGGAGGAGGTGGGAGGGGGAGGAGCTGAGAGGGGAGGGAGGTGGGAGGAGGAGCTGAAAGGGAGTGGAAAAAAGGTGTCCTACAGTGTTTGCAGTTTGTCACCTTTTCACTTGTAGCTGGAGTGAAAGTGTTTTTCGGAGGAGGATTCAACCTCTGGTCCGCAGACCGCCACTGGTCCCTGGGATGGATCACTAGTTGGAAAATCAAAGGAAAGAAGAGCCCTTGTTATCCCGGTCCCAGGGAGCGTCCTTGGTCTGAGTCGGAGGATTATAGGTTAAAATACCCTTGGACTTTCTACACAGTAATTCAAGGATAGTTGAAATCAGTGTTATATTTTGGGGGTTAAAGTTGACTCTATTGGGAGTTATCTTAACCTTCGAGAGAGATATGTTCCCTGGAGTTGATTGGGACGGAGTACTTTTTTAACTCTGTTTAGAGTAACCAGAGACGGGAGTTAAATCTATGCAGTTATCCACAGATATGGGAGGGACTTCATTATCATATTTCCCAGCATGCTCTGGTAGAGGTAGATAAAAAAATAAGTTTGTTTCAATATCTGTGTTTTTCCATGTACATTTGTTTTGATATTGTTTCTAAACTAATCCACCTCTAAGTGGTTGGATTTATAGCAACCGTTAGTGAAGATAGTTGTTCCAGTTTACATTTTTCGATAAGACTTGATAAAATAAATAAGCATAGATATGGGTTGTATTTACAATGGTGCCTGTTCTTCACTGGTTGCCCTTTTCTCGTGGCAACAGGTCACAAATCTTGCTGCTGTGATGCACACTGGTATTTTACCCAGTAGATATGGGAGTTTATCAAAATTGTGTTTCTTTTCGAATTCTTTGTGGATCTGTGTAATCTGAGGGAAATATGTGTCTCTAATATGGTCCTACATTTGGCAGGAGGTTAGGAAGTGCAGCTCAGTTTCCACCTCATTTTGTGGGCAGTGAGCACATAGCCTGTCTTCTCTTGAGAGCCATGTCTGCCTACGGCGACCTTTCTCAATAGCAAGGCTATGCTCACTGAGTCTGTACATAGTCAAAGCTTTCCTTAAGTTTGGGTCATTCATAGTGGTCAGGTATTCTGCCACTGTGTACTCTCTGTTTCCAAGTAGCATTCCAGTTTGCTCTGTTTTTTTGTTGTTAATTGTGTTACTGTCCTGGGGCTCTGTGGGGTCTGTTTGTGTTTGTGAACAGAGCCCCAGGACCAGCTTGCTTAGGGGACTCTTCTCCAGGTTCATCTCTCTGTAGGTGATGGCTTTGTTATGGAAGGTTTGGGAATCACTTCTCTCTCTCTTTGTCTCTCTCTCTGTCTCTCTCTCTCTCTGTCTTGCTCTGTCTCTCTCTCTCTCTCTCTCTCTCTTTGTCTCTCTCTCTGTCTCTCTCTCTCTCTGTCTCTCTCTGTCTCTCTCTGTCTCTCTCCCTCTCTCTCTCTCTCTCTCTCTCTCTCTCTCTCTCTCTCTCTCTCTCTCTCTCTCTCTCTCTCTGTCTTTCTGTCTGTCCTTTATAATGATTTGTAATATATGATTATAGTACAACTTCATTTACACAACAAGTGCAGTTTGTACCAGATGTACCAGATGTACCAGATGTCCTGATGAGCAACGTCTTCATCTCCTCTCTTCCTAAAGAAGAGTAAAGCTATGTTTTTCATCCTTCCCCCTCTTCTCCATCCCTTCTTCCCTCTGTCTCCATTCCTCCTTTCTCCATCCTCTTCCCCCTCTTTTATTCATCCCTTCTTTCCCTCTGTCTCCCCATTCCTTCTTCCCTCTTTCTCCATTCCTCCTTCCCTTTCTCCATCCCTTTCTTCCCTCTTTATTCATCCCTTTCTTCCCTCTTTCTCCATCCCTTCTTCCCTCTTTCTCCATCCTTTCTTCCCTCTTTCTCCATTCCTCCTTCCCTCTCCCATCCCTTCTTCCCTCTGTCTCCATCCCTTCTTCCCCTCTTTCATCCTTTCTTCGCTCTTTCTCCATTCCTCCTTCCCTTTCTCCATCCCTTCTTCCTCTATTCATCCCTTCTTCCCTCTGTCTCCATTCCTTCTTCCCTCTTTCTCCATTCCTCCTTCCCTTCTCCATCCCTCCTTCCCTCTTTATTCATCCCTTCTTCCCCTTTCTCCATCCCTTCTTCCCTCTTTCTCCATTCCTCCTTCCCTCTCTCCATCCCTTCTTCCCTCTTCTCCATCCCTTCTTCCCTCTTCTCCATCCCTTCATCTCTCTTTCTCCATCCCTTCATCCCCTCTGTCTCCATTCCTCCTTCCCTTTCTCCATCCCTTCTTCCCTCTTTTCTCCATCCCTTCATCTCTCTTCTCCATCCCTTCATCCCTCTTCTCCATCCCTTCTTCCTCCCAGCTCTTCTCTTCTAGTTCCGCTTAATAACAATGTTTCTTGCTTCAGGCTATTTTCCTCAATCAATATTAGATGGTAATTACTGAGTCTCTGTTGTTAATGTTGACACCGAAAGTCACGTTTCAACTCTGAATTACCTCCATGCTGCATGCTTTTATTTATGTGGTCCTGTGTGGCTCAGTCGGTAGAGCATGGCGCTTGCAACGCTCAAGCGTCGTGGCTCACCCGCTGGGGGCCACCCATATGTAAAAGTAGTGGCCCCAGCCGACTTGTAAGTCGCTGGACAAAAAGCGTCTGCTAAATGGGATATATTATGAGCTGTGTGTGTGTGTGTGTGTGTGTCTGTCTGTGTGTGTCTGTCTGTGTGTGTCTGTCTGTGTGTGTCTGTGTGTGTCTGTGTGTGTGTCTGTGTGTGTGTCTGTGTGTGTGTGTGTCTGTGTCTGTGTGTGTGTCTGTGTGTGTGAGTCAAGTTCCAAGTTGTTTTATTAGTCTTATGTATGGATAGGAGTAGTATACATCATGGGCAGTGCTTTTAGATTGTGTAGTATGTAGCAATCATAATAACAGTCTGGTAGCAGCAGTTGTGGTGCGTGTGTGTGTGTGTGTTTGTGTGTGTGTGTGTGTGTGTGTCGCTGTGATGAAGGCCATGCGTGTGATGAGGGCCATGCGTGTGATGAGGGCCATGCGTGTGATGAGGGCCATGCGTGTGATAAGGGCCATGTGTGTGATGAGGGCCATGCGTGTCGCCAGGATGAGGGCCATGCGTGTCACTGTGATGAGGGCCATGCGTGTCACTGTGATGAGGGCCATGCGTGTGATGAGGGCCATGCGTGTGATGAGGGCCATGCGTGTGATGAGGGCCATGCGTGTGATGAGGGCCATGCGTGTCACTGTGATGAGGGCCATGTGTGTCACTGTGATGAGGCCATGTGTGTCACTGTGATGAGGGCCATGCGTGTGATGAGGGCCATGCGGTCGCTCGTGATGAGGGCCATGCGTAGGATGAGGGCCATGCGTGTGATGAGGGCCATGCGTGTCGCTGTGATGAGGGCCATGCGTGTCGCTGTGATGAGGGCCATGCGTATCACTGTGATGAGGGCCATGCGTGTCGCTGTGATGAGGGCCATGCGTGTGATGAGGGCCATGCGTGTGATGAGGGCCATGCGTGTGATGAGGGCCATCCGTAATGAGGGCCATGCGTGTGATGAGGGCCATGCGTGTCGCTGCATGATGAGGGCTATGCGTGTCGCTGTGATGAGGCCATGCGTGTGATGAGGGCCATGCGTGTCGCTGTGATGAGGGCCATGCGTGTCACTGTGATGAGGGCCATGCGTGTGATGAGGGCCATGCGTGTGATGAGGGCCATGCGTGTGATGAGGGCCATGCGTGTCGCTGTGATGAGGGCCATGCGTGTCGCTGTGATGAGGGCCATGCGTGTGATGAGGGCCATGCGTGTCGCTGTGATGAGGGCCATGTGTGTGATGTACATGTAGCATGTAGCTATAACACATTGTCATTGCTGCGCTAGCTTTGCATCAGCTGGTATTGATCACACTACTTGGCGTTGAACACAGTTTAGGCCCATAATGAGTGATGTAATGGGTAGCATGTTGCCTTTGAGGTGATGCCAAAGGCACATTTCTAATCTGATGGATAAGGAGGCTCTATTCCACTCCACTCCGCTCTTGCTATGATCTACTCTGCACTGCTCTACTCTGATCTACTCTACCCTGCTCTACTCTGATCTACTCTACCCTGCTCTACTCTGATCTACTCACCCTGCTCTACTCTGATCTCACTCTACCCTGCTCTCTCTGATCTACTCTACCCTGCTCTACTCTGATCTACTCTACCCTGCTCTTCTCTGATCTACCCTACTCTGCTCTACTCTACTCTGATCTACTCTCTACCCTGCTCTACCTGACTCACTCTACCTTGCTCTACTCTGATCTACTCTACCCCGCTCTTCTGATCTACTCTACTCTGCTCTACTCTACTTCCTGATCTACTCTACCCTGCTCTCTCTACTCTGCTCTGATCTATTCCCACCTGCTCTACTCTGCTCTACTCTGATCTACTCTACCCTACTCTATTCTGCTCTGATCTACTCTACTCTACTCTGCTCTGATCTACTCTACCCGACTTACTCTGCTCTGATCTACTCTACCCTGCTCTGCTCTGATCTACTCTACCTGACCTCTACTCTGCTCTGATCTACTCTACCCTGCTCTACTCTGATCTACTCTACCCTGCTCTACTCTGATCTACTCTACCCTGCTCTACTCTGATCTACTCTACCCGACTCTGCTCTAATCTACTCTACCCTGCTTTACTCTACCTTACTCAATCTTACTCTACCTTACTCTTCCCCACTCTACCTTGCTCTACTCTACTCTACTCTATTCTACCCTACTCAACTCTACTCTACCCTATTCAACTATACTCTACACTACTCTACTCTGCTCTGATCTACTCTACCTTGCTCTACTCTACTCTACTCTACTCTACTCTACTCTACTCTACTCTACTCTACCCTACCCTACCCTACCCTACTCTACTCTACTCTACTCTACTCTACTCTACTCTACTCTACTCTACTCTACTGTGTTGTACTTAACTCTACTCTACCCTACTCTACTCTAATCTACTCTACTCTACTGTGTTCTACTCAACTCTACCCTACTCTACTCTACTGTACTGTTCTGTACTGTACCCTACTCTACTGTACTGTGTCGTACTCTACTCTACTCTACTCTACTCTACTCTACTCCACTCTACTGCACTCTACTCTACTCTACTGTACTGTGTTGTACTCAACTCTACTCTACCCTACTCTACTGTACTCTACTGTACTGTACTGTACTCTACTGTACTCTACTCTATTCTATTCTACTGTACTGTACTGTACTCTACTCTACTGTACTCTACTCTACTGCACTGCACTGTACTCTACTCTACTCTACTGCACTGTACTCTACTCTACTCTACTGTAATCAACTCTACTCTACTGTACTCTACTATACTGTACCCTACTCTACTGTACTCTACTGTACTCAACTCTACTCTACTCTACTCTACTCTACTCTACTCTACTGCACTGTACTGTACTCTACTCTACTGCACTGTACTCTACCCTACTCTACTGTACTCTGCTCTACTCTACTCTACTGTACTCTACTATACTGTACCCTACTCTACTCTACTGCACTGCACTGTACTCTACTCTACTCTACTCTACTCTACTCTACTCTACTGCACTGTACTCTACTCTACTCTACTGTAATCAACTCTACTCTACTGTACTCTACTATACTGTACCCTACTCTACTGTACTCTACTGTACTCAACTCTACTCTACTGTACTCAACTCTACTCTACTCTACTCTACTCTACTCTACTCTACTGCACTGTACTGTACTCTACTCTACTCTACTATACTGTACTCTACCCTACTCTACTCTACTGTACTCTGCTCTACTCTACTCTACTGTACTCTACTATACTGTACCCTACTCTACTCTACTCTACTGTACTGTACTCTACTGTACTCAACTCTACTCTACTCTACTCTACTCTACTGCACTGTACTGCACTGTACTGTACTGTACTCTACTCTACTGCACTGTACTCTACCCTACTCTACTCTACTGTACTCTGCTCTACTCTACTGTACTCTACTGTACTGTACTATACTGTACTCTACCCTACTCTACTCTACTGTACTCTGCTCTAATCTACTCTACTCTACTGTACTCAACTCTTACTCTACTGTACCCTACTCTACTCTACTCTACTGTACTGCACTCTACTCACTGTACCCTACTCTACTCTACTGTACTCTTCACTCTTACTCTACTGTACCCTACTACTCTACTCCACCTACTCTACTCTACTCTGCTCTACTCTTACTCTACTGTACCCTACTCTCTACTCAACTCTACTCTACTGTACCCTACTCTACTCTACTCTACTGTACTGTACTGTACTCTACTCTACTGTACCCTACTCTACTCTACTGTACTCTACTTACTCTACTGTACCCTACTCTTACTTACTCCACCCTACTCTACTCTACTCTACTCTACTCTGCTCTACTCTTACTTCTACTGTACTCCACTTCCTACTTACCTCCACCCTACCAGCTCTACTCTACTCTACTCTACTCTCTACTCTACTCTACTCTACTCTACTCTACTCTACTCTACTCTACTCTACTGGGGCAGCAGGGTAGCCTAGTGGTTAGAGCCTTGGACTAGTAACCAAAAGGTTGCAAGTTCAAATCCCGAGCTGACAAGGTACAGATCTGTCGTTCTGCCCCTGAACAGGCAGTTAACCCACTGTTCCCCTGAACAGGCAGTTAACCCACTGTTCCTAGGCCGTCATTGAAAATAAGAATTTGTTCTTAACTGACTTGCCTAGTAAAATAAAATAAAAAAATACTCTCCTCTACTCTACTCTCCTCTACTGTACTCTCCTGTACTCTACTCTACTGTACTGTACTCTACTCTACTGTACTCTCCTCTACTCTACTCTCCTCTACTGTACTCTACTCTACTGTACTCTCCTCTCCTCTACTGTACTCTACTGTACTCTACTCTACTGTACTCTCCTCTACTGTACTCTACCCTACTCTACTCTGCTCTACTCTACTCTACTCTACTCTACTGTACTCTCCTCTACTGTACTCTACCCTACTCTACTCTGCTCTACTCTACTCTACTCCATAAACCCACCACCGGTGCAGGAGTAACAGTGTGCGTGTCTCCATCTCTGCCTGCATTAGAAAATCGGTTATCGTAACAATAATTGTGGTAAAATGATGATCACCAGCCAGCTATGACATAGATGTGTTCTCAGTCCCAATCCTACTTTGGTATTACCAGAAAACATCCGGTTTCTATGGCTTCGGCCCAAATCACACCATATTCCCTATGTAGTGCACTACTTTTGACCAGAGCCCTTTGGGCCTTGTAAGGGATATGGTGTTATTTGGAACATACCCTAAATTATGAACAAGCACATGACCTCACTCACTGCCATCCAGGCCAGCTCTGTCTCTGCCAGTGCTTCAGACCCTAACTGATCGGACTGAAGGATATTTTGCATTCCAACTAAAACAAATTATTTTATGTTCGGTTTGCACGCGATTGGACCTGGACTGTGGCAGCAGCTGGTGGGGAACAGAATAAAGAGTTGTGGGTTCACTTGAGAGTTCAGGTCGAGCAAGAGGTAGAGTGAAGGAAAAGGCTCATTTGAGTGCAGCTCCGTGACTCTGGTCAGGGTGTCTGTGGACCGTAGCTGTAATTATGGAGGTTTAGTTCCTACTGTTAAGCTGCTCTCTATCAAGGTCCTGTATTGTGTTCACCTACGCTGGGGTTTGTTAGAGCCTTTCTTGGACTGGAGCTAGTTCCTGTTCTGGTTACTATAGAGACTGGTTAGAGCCTTTCTGACTGGAGCTAGTTCCTGTTCTGGTTACTATAGAGACTGGTTAGAGCCTTTCTGGGAGCTAGTTCCTGTTCTGACCATAGAGACTGGTTAGAGCCTGGCTTTCTGACTGGAGCTGGTTCCTGTTCTGGTTACTATAGAGACTGGTTAGAGCATGGCTTTCTGACTGGTGCTAGTTCCTGTTCTAGTTACCATAGAGACTGGTTAGAGCCTGGCTTTCTGACTGGAGCTGGTTCCTGTTCTGGTTACCATAGAGACTGGTTAGAGCCTTTCTGACTGGAGCTAGTTCCTGTTCTGGTTACCATGGAGACTGGTTAGAGCCTTTCTGGGAGCTTTCCTGTTCTGGTTACCATAGAGACTGGTTAGAGCCTGGCTTTCTGACTGGAGCTGGTTCCTGTTCTGGTTACCATAGAGACTGGTTAGAGCCTTCTGACTGGAGCTGTTCCTGTTCTGGTTACCATAGAGACTGGTTAGAGCATGGCTTTCTGACTGGTGCTAGTTCCTCTTCTGGTTACCCTAGAGACTGGTTAGAGCCTTTCTGACTGGAGCTAGTTCCTGTTCTGATTACCATACAGACTGGTTAGAGCCTTTCTGACTGGAGCTAGTTCCTGTTCTGGTTACCATAGTTCCTGTTCTGGTTACCATAGAGACTGTTTAGAGCCTGGCTTCCTGACTGGAGCTAGTTCCTGTTCTGGTTACCATACAGACTGGTTAGAGCCTTTCTGACTGGAGCTAGTTCCTGTTCTGGTTACCATAGAGACTGTTCTGGTTACCATAGAGACTGGTTAGAGCCTGGCTTTCTGATTGGAGCTAGTTCCTGTTCTGGTTACCATAGAGGCTGGTTAGAGCCTGGCTTTCTGATTGGAGCTATTTCCTGTTCTGGTTACCATAGAGACTGGTTAGAGCTTTCTGACTGGAGCTAGTTCCTGTTCTGGTTACCATAGAGACTGGTTAGAGCCTGGCTTTCTGACTGGAGCTGGTTCCTGTTCTGGTTACCATAGAGGCTGGTTAGAGCCTTTCTGACTGGAGCTAGTTCCTGTTCTGGTTACCATAGAGACTGGTTAGAGCATGGCTTTCTGACCGGTTCCTTGTTCCTCTTCTGGTTACCATAGGCGCTTGTTTAGAGCCTTTCTGACTGGAGCTAGTTCCTGTTCTGATTACCATACAGACTGGTTAGAGCCTTCTGACTGGAGCTAGTTCCTGTTCTAGTTACCATAGTTCCTGTTCTGGTTACCATAGAGACTGTTTAGAGCCTGGCTTCCTGACTGGAGCTAGTTCCTGTTCTGGTTACCATACAGACTGGTTAGAGCCTTTCTGACTGGAGCTAGTTCCTGTTCTGGTTACCATAGTTCCTGTTCTGGTTACCATAGAGACTGGTTAGTGCCTGGCTTTCTGATTGGAGCTAGTTCCTGTTCTGGTTACCATAGAGGCTGGTTAGAGCCTGGCTTTCTGATTGAGCTAGTTCCTGTTCTGGTTACCATAGAGACTGGTTAGAGACTTTCTGACTGGAGCTATTTCCTGTTCTGGTTACCATAGAGACTGGTTAGAGCCTGGCTTTCTGACTGGAGATAATTCCTGTTCTGGTTACCATAGAGACTGGTTAGAGCCTGACTTCCCGACTGGAGCTATTTCTTGTTGTGGTTACCATAGAGACTGGTTAGAGCCTGGCTTTCTGACTGGAGCTAGTTCCTGTTCTAGTTACCATAGAGACTGGTTAGAGCATGGCTTTCTGACTGGAGCTAGTTCCTGTTGTGGTTACCATAGAGACTGGTTAGAGCCTGGCTTTCTGACTGAGCTAGTTCCTGTTGTGGTTACCATAGAGACTGGTTAGAGCCTGGCTTTCTGACTGAGATAATTCCTGTTCTGGTTACCATAGAGACTGGTTAGAGCCTGGCTTTCTGACTGAGCTAGTTCCTGTTCCTCTGTTCCTGGCTGTGCTAGCTGGTCATCTGTAATGTGTAGTATCTGTGTGGTATGGCTGTAAAGTTAGTCCCTGACTGTACAGTGTACTGGAGCTGCAGTTGTTCCTATTTCTCTGTTCCTCTCCTGGTCGTCAGTGTTAATGACCCAGGGCTGGGTTATCATCAGTGTTAATGACCCAGGGCTGAGTGATCATCAGTGTTAATGACCCAGGGCTGAGTGATCATCAGTGTTAATGACCCAGGGCTGAGTGGTCATCAGTGTTAATGACCATGGGCTGAGTGATCATCAGTGTTAATGATCCAGGGCTGAGTGGTCATCAGTGTTAATGACCCAGGGCTGAGTGGTCATCAGTGTTAATGACCCAGGGCTGGGTTATCATCAGTGTTAATGATCCAGGGCTGGGTTATCATCAGTGTTAATGACCCAGGGCTGGGTTATCATCAGTGTTAATGATCCAGGGCTGGGTTATCATCAGTGGTAATGACCCAGGGCTGGGTTATCAGTGTTAATGACCCAGGGCTGGAGTGGTCATCAGTGGTAATGACCCAGGGCTGAGGAACAAACCATGTGCCCACCCCCTCCCCATCTCCCTGTAACAGCGGAACAAGCACCAGCCGTGCTCTATTAATCAGATGCCAAGAGAGTAAATAAGAGTTTGATTTGATGTTAATGTAGAAGAGGGGGGGGGAGAGAGAGAGAGAGAGAGAGAGAGAGAGAGAGAGAGAGAGAGAGAGAGAGAGGGAGAGAGGTATTGTTTTCTCTCGGTGGTGAGGAGCATCGTTCGGGCTGGTCAGGAGGCACTCGAGGCCTGGAGTGACGGAGTCTGCTGATGTAATATCCTTGTTCCGTGGAGGAGAGGAAAAATGCTGAGAGAAGGAGAAGAAAATGCTTTCATAGAATATTCACTGTGCCTTTATTGTCCAGTCTTCAGTCTTTATATCCCCAGTTGATCTATATTATATGACAGGTCTGTGTGAATGAAGATGCTGACTGTAGGTCCTCCTGCACTTATTCCTTATATAGTGCACTATTCTAAGCCCTATTCGCCATATAAGTGCACTATTTAGAGTTCATTCCTATATATCCCCAGCCGAGTTCCCATTCCCTATATAGTGGACTACTCCTAGAGTTCTATTCCTTATATAGTGCACTATTATTATTCTTATTCCTATATATGCACTCCACTCCCTGTATTCTATTCGCTTATATAGGGCACTATCTATCCTTATTCCCTATATAGTGCATCTCTAGGAGCTCCTATTCCCTTATATAGTGCACTACTCTAGAGCCCTATTCCCTATATATAACATGTTGCCCCTATGGGCCCTGGTCAAAAGGGAGTGAAAGATAATAAGGCTCTAGAGTAGTGCACTATATAGGGAATAGGGCTCTAGAGTAGTGCACTATATAGGGAATAGGGCTCTAGAGTGTGCACTTATATAGGGAATAGGGCCTCTAGAGTATTGCACTATATAGGGAATAGGCCTCTAGAGCAGGGCACTATATAGGGAATAGGGGCCTAGGAGCAGGGCACTATATAGGAATAGGGCTCTCTAGAGCAGTGCACTATATAGGGAATAGGGCTCTAGAGTATTGCACTATATAGGGAATAGGGCTCTAGAGTAGTGCACTATATAGGGAATAGGGCTCTAGAGCAGGGCACTATATAGGGAATAGGGCTCTAGAGCAGGGCACTATATAGGGGGAATAGGGCTCTAGAGCAGGGCACTATATAGGGAATAGGGCTCTAGAGTAGTGCACTATATATAGGGAATAGGCTCCTAGAGTAGTGCACCATATAGGGAATAGGGCCCAGAGTAGTCCACTATATAGGGAATAGGGTTTCAGAGCAGGGCACTATATAGGGAATAGGCTCTAGAGCAGTGCACTTATATAGGGAATAGGGAGAGTATTGCACTATATAGGGAATAGGGCCTAGAGTAGTGCACTATATAGGGAATAGGGCTCTAGAGCAGGGCACTATATAGGGAATAGGGCCTAGAGCAGGGCACTATATAGGGAATAGGGCTCTAGAGCAGGGCACTATATAGGAATAGGGCTCTAGAGTAGTGCACTATATAGGGAATAGCCTCTTAGAGCAGTGCACTATATAGGGAATAGGGCTCTAAGGTAGTGCACTATATAGGGGGAATAGGGCCCTAGAGCAGGGCACTATATAGGGAATAGGGCTCTAGAGCAGGGCACTATATAGGCATAGGGGCTCTAAAGTAGTGCACTATAGGGAATAGGGCTTAAAGTAGTGCACTATATAGGAATAGGGCTCTAGAGTAGTGCACTATATAGGGAATAAGGTGCCATTTGAGGGTCAACCTGAGTCTTTCTGGGTGCTTTCTTCATCTACAGTGCTCTGTTGCCCAGATGTGTCCTATCTAAACAGTTTGTACTGGTGGACACCCACTGACAACACTCTGTACACCTGGGTTGCATCCGGAACCGCACCCCTATTCTATGTAGTGCACTAGTTTTGACCAGGGCCCATTGGGCTCGGGTCTAAAGTAGTGCACTTTATAGGGAGTATGTTGTCATTTTGGGAAGCAGCCTCCTCTCTACAGCTACATCAGACCAGTGTAATTCTAGTCTCTCTGTGCTGGCAGCCCTGTAACTAACATAGTCCCACACCATGGTTAACCCTTCCCAGAGGAGACTGCTAGTAGCGAATATGATACATGTTGGACAAGTTTGGGATGTTCATATGACCTTCTACCAGTCTTCTCTGGAAGAGTTAACTATGGGGCTGTGTGACTGTGTGTTAGTCACGGGGCTGTGTGACTGTGCGTTAGTTACGGCTGTGTGACTGTGCATTAGTTACGGGGCTGTGTGACTGTGCATTAGTTACGGGGCTGTGTGACTGTGTGTTAGTCACGGGGCTGTGTGACTGTGCGTTAGTCACGGGGCTGTGTGACTGTGCTTTAGTTACGGGGCTGTGTGACTGTGCGTTAGTTACGGGGCTGTGTGACTGTGCGTTAGTTACGGGGCTGTGTGACTGTGCGTTAGTTACGGGGCTGTGTGACTGTGCGTTAGTTACGGGGCTGTGTGACTGTGCGTTAGTTACGGGGCTGTGTGACTGTGCGTTAGTTACGGGGCTGTGTGACTGTGCGTTAGTTACGGGGCTGTGTGACTGTGCGTTAGTCACGGGGCTGTGTGACTGTGCTTTAGTTACGGGGCTGTGTGACTGTGCGTTAGTTACGGGGCTGTGTGACTGTGCGTTAGTTACGGGGCTGTGTGACTGTGCGTTAGTTACGGGGCTGTGTGACTGTGCGTTAGTTACGGGGCTGTGTGACTGTGCGTTAGTTACGGGGCTGTGTGACTGTGCGTTAGTTACGGGGCTGTGTGACTGTGCGTTAGTTACGGGGCTGTGTGACTGTGCGTTAGTCACGGGGCTGTGTGACTGTGCGTTAGTTACGGGGCTGTGTGACTGTGCGTTAGTTACGGGGCTGTGTGACTGTGCGTTAGTCACGGGGCTGTGTGACTGTGCGTTAGTCACGGGGTTGTGTGACTGTGCGTTAGTTACGGGGCTGTGTGACTGTGCGTTAGTTACGGGGCTGTGTGACTGTGCGTTAGTTACGGGGCTGTGTGACTGTGCGTTAGTTACGGGGCTGTGTGACTGCGTTAATTACGGGGCTGTGTGACTGTGCGTTAGTTACGGGGCTGTGTGACTGTGCGTTAGTTACGGGGCTGTGTGACTGTGCGTTAGTTACGGGGCTGTGTGACTGTGCGTTAGTTACGGGGCTGTGTGACTGTGCGTTAGTTACGGGGCTGTGTGACTGTGCGTTAGTTACGGGGCTGTGTGACTGTGCGTTAGTTACGGGGCTGTGTGACTGTGCGTTAGTTACGGGGCTGTGTGACTGTGCGTTAGTTACGGGGCTGTGTGACTGTGCGTTAGTTACGGGGCTGTGTGACTGTGCGTTAGTCACGGGGCTGTGTGACTGTGCGTTAGTTACGGGGCTGTGTGACTGTGCGTTAGTTACGGGGCTGTGTGACTGTGCGTTAGTTACGGGGCTGTGTGACTGTGCGTTAGTTACGGGGCTGTGTGACTGTGCGTTAGTTACGGGGCTGTGTGACTGTGCGTTAGTTACGGGGCTGTGTGACTGTGCGTTAGTTACGGGGCTGTGTGACTGTGCGTTAGTTACGGGGCTGTGTGACTGTGCGTTAGTCACGGGGCTGTGTGACTGTGCGTTAGTTACGGGGCTGTGTGACTGTGCGTTAGTCACGGGGCTGTGTGACTGTGCGTTAGTCACGGGGCTGTGTGACTGTGCGTTAGTTACGGGGCTGTGTGACTGTGCGTTAGTTACGGGGCTGTGTGACTGTGCGTTAGTTACGGGGCTGTGTGACTGTGCGTTAGTTACGGGGCTGTGTGACTGCGTTAATTACGGGGCTGTGTGACTGTGCGTTAGTTACGGGGCTGTGTGACTGTGCGTTAGTTACGGGGCTGTGTGACTGTGCGTTAGTTACGGGGCTGTGTGACTGTGCGTTAGTTACGGGGCTGTGTGACTGTGCGTTAGTTACGGGGCTGTGTGACTGTGCGTTAGTTACGGGGCTGTGTGACTGTGCGTTAGTTACGGGGCTGTGTGACTGTGCGTTAGTTACGGGGCTGTGTGACTGTGCGTTAGTTACGGGGCTGTGTGACTGTGCGTTAGTTACGGGGCTGTGTGACTGTGCGTTAGTTACGGGGCTGTGTGACTGTGCGTTAGTTACGCGGCTGTGTGACTGCGTTAGTTACGGGGCTGTGTGACTGTGCGTTAGTTACGGGGCTGTGTGACTGTGCGTTAGTTACGGGGCTGTGTGACTGTGCGTTAGTTACGGGGCTGTGTGACTGTGCGTTAGTTACGGGGCTGTGTGACTGTGCGTTAGTCACGGGGCTGTGTGACTGTGCGTTAGTTACGGGGCTGTGTGACTGTGCGTTAGTTACGGGGCTGTGTGACTGTGCGTTAGTTACGGGGCTGTGTGACTGTGCGTTAGTTACGGGGCTGTGTGACTGTGCGTTAGTTACGGGGCTGTGTGACTGTGCGTTAGTTACGGGGCTGTGTGACTGTGCGTTAGTTACACGGCTGTGTGACTGCGTTAGTTACGGGGCTGTGTGACTGTGCGTTAGTTACGGGGCTGTGTGACTGTGCGTTAGTTACGGGGCTGTGTGACTGTGCGTTAGTTACGGGGCTGTGTGACTGTGCGTTAGTTACGGGGCTGTGTGACTGTGCGTTAGTTACGGGGCTGTGTGACTGTGCGTTAGTTACGGGGCTGTGTGACTGTGCGTTAGTTACGGGGCTGTGTGACTGTGCGTTAGTTACGGGGCTGTGTGACTGTGCGTTAGTTACGGGGCTGTGTGACTGTGCGTTAGTTATGCGGCTGTGTGACTGCGTTAGTTACGGGGGCTGTGTGACTGTGCGTTAGTTACAAGGCTGTAGATGTATGTAGCTGTAGAGGCGGCTACGTCCCAAAATGGCAACACACAGTGTGTGCAATATTATAATTTATTTTTCCTGACTCCCTAAATGTGTTGTATGTGTTTTAGAGGGTAGATCCTTGCGTGTGTTGAGTGGGTGGTGTGTGTTGACCCCTATGCCCAGTTGGGGGAGCTGATTTGGGGTTGATTCTCTGTCATGCTACCCCTGGAGCCTGGCCACCCTGGCCATATGACAGCCATTAGTTCCCTGGTCCCTGGTTCCCTAGTCAATGTGTGTGTGGCTGGGGAGAAGATAGAGAGATAAATCTAGGCCTGGGTTCAAATACTATTCTCTATATATATATATATATATATATATATATATATATATATATATATATATATATATATATATATATATATATATATCTGTTTGCTCCAGTGTGCTTGGAGTGACAGGTGGGTGGGGGTTGTACTTTTGGGACTTCTCTATTGGTTCCATGGCACCAGGCAAGCTCAATCAAGCCCAGATAAAGTATTTTCGAATAATACTTTTTTTCTCTCCATACTATTTGAACCCAGGAATGGATCATTCCTTGAGTTGAAACGTTGGTAATTGCAGTCAGGTTCTGCCAACAACACAACATCAACAACCGTCATGTGACCAGAGGCTTTGCTGTGCTTCTGACCCCCCTCCTGTGTCACGTTCTTCCAGGAAGGTTGTTTACTCACTGAAACACCATATCGTGTTCGTCACATAAAACCACATACGCATTCATTCTAGTCTCTCTGACCTTACGTTCAAATCATTTAGCAAACACCCTTTTGTCCCGAACGACTGACTGTTCTTGCATTCAACTTAAGGAAGTTAGGTGGGACAACCACAAGCCAGAGTTAAACATTCCTCAATAAAACAGCTCTGTGAACGGTTCATGTCCAACAGACTGATGAGCAGTGCAAACGTTATCCTATGATCTGCTCCAGGCTACTGATGGTGATCAGAGGGTGTAGTGCAGTAACATCTGTCTTCTCACACCGCTGGAGGTGTGGTCATTCTGTCTTCTCACACCGCTGGAGGTGTGGTTATTCTGTTCTCACTTCCGCTGGAGGTGTGGTTATTCTGTCTTCTCACACCGCTAAGTGTGTGGTTATTCTGTCTTCTCACACCGCTGGAGGTGTGGTTATTCTGTCTTCTCACACTTGGAGGTGGTTATTCTGTCTTCACACCGCTGGAGGTGGTTATTCTGTCTTCTCAAACCGCTGGAGGTGTGGTTATTCTATCTTCTCACACCCGCTGGAGGTGTGGTT
>NW_027009376.1:0-22500 GCF_036934945.1 Oncorhynchus masou masou | reverse complement strand
TCCAGTAGAGTCCAGAAGAGTCCAGAAGAGTCCAGTAAAGTCCAGTAGAGTCCAGAAGAGTCCAGTAGAGTCCAGTAGAGTCCAGAAGAGTCCAGTAGAGTCCAGTAGAGTCCAGAAGAGTCCATTTGAGACCAGAAGAGTCCAGTAGAGTCCAGTAAAGTCCAGTAGAGTCCAGTAAAGTCCACTAGAGTCCACTAGAGTCCACTAGAGTCCAGTAGAGTCCAGTAGAGTCCAGTAGAGTCCAGAAGAGTCCAGTAGAGTCCAGTAGAGTCCAGAAGAGTCCAGAAGAGTCCAGTAGAGTCCAGTAGAGTCCAGTAGAGTCCAGTAGAGTCCAGTAGAATCCAGAAGAGTCCAGTAGAGTCCAGAAGAGTCCAGTAAAGTCCATTAGAGTCCAGTAGAGTCCAGAAGAGTCCAGTAGAGTCCAGTAGAGTCCAGTAGAGTCCAGTAGAGTCCAGAAGTCCAGTAGAGTCCAGTAGAGTCCAGTAGAGTCCAGTAGAGTCCAGTAGAGTCCAGTAGAGTCCAGTAGAGTCCAGTAAAGGCATCTAAACCAAGGAATCCTGGCAGTAGTGGAGGAATTCAGAATCGGATGAAAAAACAGTCCTCCAGAACACCTCTTCCATGTATTATTCATGGCCATGTACAAAGCATAAGGAATACGACTGATGAGCTTGTAACCAACACCTCTCAGCGTAGCGACAATCCTCGTTGATCTGTCTATCTGAGACCTGGCTCACGGAACAGGATCCTGACTCCGTTGAGCTGCATGGCTACACAACCTTTCAAATGGACCGAAACATCAACTCTGGTAAGAGAAAAGGTTGTGGAATTCGGCCCATGTTATAACGAAGCACCAGGTCTGTACTAAAGACGTTGACCTCCTTGCTCTTAACCGTCAGCCATACTACCTGTCACGGGAAATAAATCAGCTCCAACTATTTATTGTTTACATCGCCCTCCGCTGACACCCAAACAGCTGCCGTCTTGATGTATGACCTTGTATCCCAGGCTGAGACAGAGTCACCTGAAGCAGGAAGACTGATCCTGGGAGACTTTAACACCTGCAATCTATCTGAACATTAACATCATATCAGCAATATGTTACATGTCCTCCTGAAATGAAGCCTGTCTGGTCCTCTGTTATGGTAACATCCCAGGTGAAGCCTGTCTGGACCTCTGTTATGGTAACATCCCAGGTGAAGCCTGTCTGGACCTCTGTTATGGTAACATCCCAGGTGAAGCCTGTCTGGCCCTCTGTTAAAAACATCTCAGGTGAAGCCTGTCTGGACCTCTGTTAAAAACATCCCAGGTGAAGCCTGTCTGGTCCTCTGTTAAAAACATCTCGGGTGAAGCCTGTCTGGTCCTCTGTTAAAAACATCCCAGGTGAAGCCTGTCTGGTCCTCTGTTAAAAACATCCCAGGTGAAGCCTGTCTGGTCCTCTGTTAAAAACATCTCGGGTGAAGCCTGTCTGGTCCTCTGTTATGGTAACATCCCAGGTGAAGCCTGTCTAGTCCTCTGTTAAAAACATCTCAGGTGAAGCCTGTCTGGTCCTCTGTTATGGTAACATCCCAGGTGAAGCCTGTCTGGTCCTCTGTTAAAAACATCTCAGGTGAAGCCTGTCTGGTCCTCTGTTAAAAACATCTCAGGTGAAGCCTGTCTGGTCCTCTGTTATGGTAACATCCCAGGTGAAGCCTGTCTGGTCCTCTGTTATGGTAACATCCCAGGTAAAGCCTGTCTGGCCCTCTGTTAAAAACATCCCAGGTGAAGCCTGTCTGGTCCTCTGTTAAAAACATCTCAGGTGAAGCCTGTCTGGTCCTCTGTTAAAAACATCCCAGGTGAAGCCTGTCTGGTCCTCTGTTAAAAACATCTCGGTGAAGCCTGTCTGGTCCTCTGTTAAAAACATCCCAGGTGAAGCCTGTCTGGTCCTCTGTTAAAAACATCCCAGGTGAAGCCTGTCTGGTCCTCTGTTAAAAACATCTCAGGTGAAGCCTGTCTGGTCCTCTGTTAAAAACATCCCAGGTGAAGCTTGTCTGGTCCTCTGTTAAAAACATCCCAGGTGAAGCTTGTCTGGTCCTCTGTTATGGTAATATCCCAGGTGAAGCTTGTCTGGTCCTCTGTTATGGTAACATCTCAGGTGAAGCTTGTCTGGTCCTCTGTTATGGTAACATCCCAGGTGAAGCCTGTCTGGACCTCTGTTAAAAACATCTCAGGTGAAGCCTGTCTGGTCCTCTGTTAAAAACATCTCAGGTGAATTCTGTCTGGTCCTCTGTTAAAAACATCCCAGGTGAAGCCTGTCTGGTCCTCTGTTAAAAACATCTCAGGTGAAGCCTGTCTGGTCCTCTGTTAAAAACATCTCAGGTGAAGCCTGTCTGGTCCTCTGTTAAAAACATCCCAGGTGAAGCCTGTCTGGTCCTCTGTTAAAAACATCTCAGGTGAAGCCTGTCTGGTCCTCTGTTATGGTAATATCCCAGGTGAAGCTTGTCTGGTCCTCTGTTATGGTAATATCCCAGGTGAAGCCTGTCTGGTCCTCTGTTATGGTAACATCCCAGGTGAAGCCTGTCTGGACCTCTGTTAAAAACATCTCAGGTGAAGCCTGTCTGGTCCTCTGTTATGGTAATATCCCAGGTGAAGACTCTCTGGTCCTCTGTTATGGTAACATCCCAGGTGAAGCCTGTCTGGTCCTCTGTTAAAAACATCTCAGGTGAAGCCTGTCTGGTCCTCTGTTAAAAACATCTCAGGTGAAGCCTGTCTGGTCCTCTGTTATGGTAATATCCCAGGTGAAGCTTGTCTGGTCCTCTGTTATGGTAACATCCCAGGTGAAGCTTGTCTGGTCCTCTGTTATGGTAATATCCCAGGTGAAGCCTGTCTGGTCCTCTGTTATGGTAACATCCCAGGTGAAGCCTGTCTGGTCCTCTGTTATGGTAATATCCCAGGTGAAGCCTGTCTGGTCCTCTGTTATGGTAACATCTCAGGTGAAGCCTGTCTGGTCCTCTGTTAAGGTAACATCCCAGGTGAAGCCTGTCTGGTCCTCTGTTATGGTAACATCCCAGGTGAAGCCTGTCTGGAAGATAGTCAACATCTTGTCCAATAATAAACCGTGGGTTTATGGGTAAGTCGGGAATTCAAACAGCTCCTCATCCAACAGAGAAGAGTGTTAATATCAGGTTGCTGTAAAGACGAAAGGAAACTTTAAATGAATTCACCTTTATTTAACCAGGTGGGCCAGGTGAGAACAAGTTCTCATTTACTCATTTGAGACCTGGCCAAGATAAAGCAAAGCAGTGCGACAAAAACAACACAGAGTTACACATGAACAAACGGACAGTCAATAACACAATAGAACAAAATCTATATACATTGTATTCAGAGGCATCTCAAAAGCAAGATGAAGGAGTGCAAGTCAGCATACAAAGTCACAGTAGAAAACCTTTTCAAGGACAAAGACAGTAGGAAAGTCTGGCAAGGTTCACAAACCATCACAGGCCACAAACCATCACAGGTTATATTTATATAACTGTCAAATGAGCTTTGCTTTTGCAAATGGTTTGAACAGTTTCTATTGTCGGTTTGACGTGTGATTGTACATCACAGCAGAAAGTGGCCTTGGACAGTATAGACAGCATGCCAGCTGTTGATGTACAGATCTCTGTGAATGACCGTCAAGCAACACTTGTAACGTGTCAACCCAGGACCATCATATGGTCCAGACGACGACAGCAGCAAGGCACTCCAGACATGTGCAGAGCAGCTGGCATCACCGTACCAGAAGCTGCTCCAGCTGTCACCGAACACTGGGATAATTCCAGTCTTATACAAGAAGTTGCTGATTGTCCCAGTACCTAAAAACAAAGAGCCAATAGAAAAGAAGAATGTGGACCAGGGGGCGGGAAACTCTAGTCCTCAAGAGGGTCTGATTGGTGTCACCCCCGCACCGAGCAAACACAGCTGATTAATCTCATTGTGTTCTAAACTGAAGATCATGACTAGGTGATTATTGGAGTCAGGTGTGTTAGCTGGGTGCTGGGGCAAAACTGCAGGGTGGTATGTTTCCCTGTAGTCGTGGTATCTGTAGTCCACCCTGCAGGGTGGTATGTTTCCCTGTAGTCGTGGTATTGTAGTCCACCCTGCAGGGTGGTATGTTTCCTTGTAGTCCTGGTATCTGTAGTCCACCCTGCAGGGTGGTATGTTTCCCTGTAACCCTGGTATCTGTTGTCCTGACATCTGTAACCCTGACATCTGTAGTCCTGACATCTGTAGTCCTGACATCTGTAGTCCTGACATCTGTAGTCCTGGTATCTGTAGTACACCCTGCAGGGTGGTATGTTTCCCTGTAACCCTGGTATCTGTTGTCCTGACATCTGTAGTCCTGACATCTGTAGTCCTGACATCTGTAGTCCTGGTATCTGTAGTACACCCTGCAGGGTGGTATGTTTCCCTGTAACCCTGGTATCTGTTGTCCTGACATCTGTAGTCCTGACATCTGTAGTCCTGACATCTGTAGTCCTGACATCTGTAGTCCTGACATCTGTAGTCCTGGTATCTGTTGTCCTGACATCTGTAGTCCTGACATCTGTAGTCCTGACATCTGTAGTCCTGGTATCTGTAGTCCTGACATCTGTAGTCCTGGTATCTGTAGTCCTGACTTCTGTAGTCCTGGTATCTGTAGTCCACCCTGCAGGGTGGTATGCTTCCCTGTAACCCTGACATCTGTAGCCCTGGTATCTGTAGTCCACCCTGCAGGGTGGTATGCTTCCCTGTAACCATGACATCTGTAGCCCTGGTATCTGTAGTCCACCCTGCAGGGGGGTATGTTTGCCTGTAGTCCTGACATCTGTAGTCCACACCTGCAGGGGGTATGTTTGCCTGTAGCCCTGGTATCTGTAGTCCACCCTGC
Organism: Oncorhynchus masou masou; assembly: GCF_036934945.1. NCBI lineage: Eukaryota > Metazoa > Chordata > Actinopteri > Salmoniformes > Salmonidae > Oncorhynchus > Oncorhynchus masou. The sequence goes on along the minus strand of NW_027009376.1, from coordinate 17,609 downwards.
AGGGTGGTATGTTTCCCTGTAGCCCTGACATCTGTAGTCCTGACTTCTGTAGTCCTGGTATCTGTAGTCCACCCTGCAGGGTGGTATGCTTCCCTGTAACCCTGACATCTGTAGCCCTGGTATCTGTAGTCCACCCTGCAGGGGGGTATGCTTCCCTGTAGCCCTGACATCTGTAGTCCTGACATCTGTAGTCCACCCTGCAGGGTGGTATGTTTCCCTGTAACTCTGACATCTGTAGTCCTGACATCTGTAGTCCTGACATCTGTAGTCCTGACTTCTGTAGTCCTGGTATCTGTAGTCCACCCTGCAGGGTGGTATGTTTCCCTGTAACCCTGACATCTGTAGTCCTGACATCTGTAGTCCTGACATCTGTAGTCCTGACTTCTGTAGTCCACCCTGCAGGGGGGTATGCTTCCCTGTAGCCCTGACATCTGTAACCCTGACATCTGTAGTCCACCCTGCAGGGGGGTATGCTTCCCTGTAGCCCTGACATCTGTAGTCCTGACATCTGTAGTCCACCCTGCAGGGGGGTATGTTTCCCTGTAACTCTGACATCTGTAGTCCTGGTATCTGTAGTCCACCCTGCAGGGGGGTATGTTTCCCTGTAACTCTGACATCTGTAGTCCTGGTATCTGTAGTCCACCCTGCAGGGGGGTATGTTTCCCTGTAGTCCTGACATCTGTAGTCCTGGTATCTGTAGTCCACCCTGCAGGGGGTATGTTTCCCTGTAACCCTGACATCTGTAGCCCTGGTATCTGTAGTCCACCCTGCAGGGTGGTATGTTTCCCTGTATTACCGATTTCTTTGTTGAAGTCCGGGTTCCTGCTCTTTAGGCCAAAGGCAGATGACCTCAGGTTCTTGGATATTCCAGGATGATATAGTGAAGGCTTTTGTTCCATAAAGTGTCCAATGTTGTTGGTTGTGGTATTGCCTCAGGCCAGTAAGTGTGAGCAGATCTGTCTCCCTCTCTGTCTCTCTCTCTCTGTTTTTCTCTCTCTCTCTCTCTCTCGCTCTCTCTGTCTCTCTCTCTGTTTTTCTCTCTCTCTCTCTCTCTCTCTCGCTCTCTGTCTCTCTCTCTCTCTCTCTCTCTCTCTCTGTCTCTCTCTGTCTCTCTCTCTCTCTGTCTCTGTCTCTCTCTCTCTCTGTCTCTCTGTCTCTCTCTCTCTCTCTCTCTCTCTCTCTAATCAGATATGAATTGACTTGTACATGTATTTGGTTGGTTTACTATGTTGGTGTAAATGGCATATTGGTGTTTTATATGTGAATAGAGGTTTGTCTGTTCTCAGGGATTGTAGTTGGTTTGTGAGCTGAGCATGTATATTGGTGTTGTGTTGGTGTTTATATGTGAATAGAGGTGTATCTGTTCTCAGGGATTGTGGTGGTTTGTGAGCTGAGCATGTATATTGGTGTTGTGTTGGTGTTTATATGTGAATAGAGGTGTATCTGTTCTCAGGGGTTGTGGTGGTTCGTGAGCTGAGCATGTATATGGTTGTTGTGTTGGTGTTTATGTGGTAGATTCAGTATATTCAGTACATTTACAGGCGTTTGCATAATTCCTTTTCATATGAACTCTGTCCCAAGGTGCAGTATACACAGTGTCCTCACACCTTACTGCTTAACACATTCCAGAACACATCCCTTTCTCATGAAATATACAAGGCCTTGCTCTCAATCCTATTTCATTTCATGCAAATGGATGAAAATGTAAACAACATGTGATCCTGTCTTTGTCCTGGGTTGCTGTTGAACTGGTGTGACTAGGGCTAAAACCAGTTGGCCTTTAGTCTAGAACATGCCAGAGAGTGTTCGTTGACTTTATACTTCAACAGGCGGTGAATTATGCAGAACCTCGTGTTGAGTCCAACCCATTAAGAAACAACCTATTATCCCTATGTGTCTGAAATGGCTCCCTATTCCCTATGTAGTGCACTACTGTAGACCAGAGCCCTATTCCCTATATAGTGCACTACTTTAGACCAGGGCCCTATTCCCTATATAGTGCACTACTTTAGACCAGAGCCCTATTCCCTATATAGTGCACAACTTCAGACCAGAGCCCTATTCCCTATATAGTGTACTACTTTAGACCAGAGCCCCTATTCCCTATATAGTGCACTACTTTGAGCAGAGCCCTATTCCCTATGTAGTGCACTACTTTAGACCAGAGCCCTATTCCCTATATAGTGTACTACTGTTGACCAGGGCCCTATTCCCTATATAGTAGACTACTTTAGACCAGAGCCCTATTCCTATATAGTGGACTACTTTAGAGCAGAGCCCTATTCCCTATGTAGTGCACTACTTTAGACCAGAGCCCTATTCTATATAGTACACTACTTTAGACCAGAGCCCTATTCCATATATAGTACACTACTTTAGACCAGAGCCCTATTCCCTATAGTACACTACTTTAGACCAGAGCCCTATTCCCTATATAGTACACTACTTTAGACCAGAGCCCTATTCCTATATAGTACACTACTTTAGACCAGGGCCCTATTCCTATATAGTGCACTACTTTAGACCAGAGCCCTATTCCCTATATAGTGCACTACTTTAGACCAGGGCCCTATTCCCTATATAGTAGACTACTTTAGACCAGAGCCCTATTCCCTATATAGTGGACTACTTTGACCAGAGCCCTATTCCCTATATAGTGCACTACTTTAGACCAGGGCCCTATTCTTATATAGTGCACTACTTTAGACCAGAGCCCTATTCCCTATATAGTACACTACTTTAGACCAGAGCCCTATTCCCTATATAGTACACTACTTTAGACCAGAGCCCTATTCCCTATATAGTACACTACTTTAGACCAGAGCCCTATTCCCCTATATAGTACACTACTTTAGACCAGAGCCCTATTCCCCTATAGTACACTACTTTAGACCAGGGCCCTATTCCCTATATAGTGCACTACTTTAGACCAGAGCCCTATTCCCTATATAGTGCACTACTTTAGACCAGGGCCCTATTCCCTATATAGTACACTAATTTAGACCAGAGCCCTATTCCCTATATAGTGGACTACTTTAGACCAGAGCCCTATTCCCTATATAGTGCACTACTTTAGACCAGAGTCCTATTCCCTATATAGTGCACTACTTTAGACCAGGGCCCTATTCCCTATATAGTGCACTACTTTAGACCAGAACCCTATTCCTATATAGTGCACTACTTTAGACCAGAACCTATTCCCTATATAGTGCACTACTTTAGACCAGGGCCCTATTCCCTATATAGTGCACTACGTTTGACCAGAGCCCTATTCCCTATATAGTGCACTACTTTAGACCAGGGCCCTATTCCTATATAGTACACTAATTTAGACCAGAGCCCTATTCCCTATATAGTGGACTACTTTAGACCAGAGCCCTATTCCCTATATAGTGCACTACTTTAGACCAGAGTCCTATTCCTATATAGTGCACTACTTTAGACCAGGGCCCTATTCCCTATATAGTGCACTACTTTAGACCAGAACCCTATTCCCTATATAGTGCACTACTTTAGACCAGAACCCTATTCCCTATATAGTGCACTACTTTAGACCAGGGCCCTATTCCCTATATAGTGCACTACGTTTGACCAGAGCCCTATTCCCTATATAGTGCACTACTTTAGACCAGAGCCCTATTCCCTATATAATGCACTACGTTTGACCAGAGCCCTATTCCCTATATAGTGCACTACTTTAGACCAGGGCCCTATTCCCTATATAGTGCACTACTTTAGACCAGAGCCCTATTCCCTATATAGTGCACTACTTTAGACCAGAGCCATATTCCCTATATAGGGCACTACTTTAGACCAGGGCCCTATTCCCTATATAGTGCACTACTTTAGACCAGAGCCCTATTCCCTATATAGTGCACTACTTTAGACCAGGGCCCTATTCCCTATATAGTAGACTACTTTAGACCAGAGCCCTATTCCCTATATAGTGGACTACTTTAGACCAGAGCCCTATTCCCTATATAGTGCACTACTTTAGACCAGGGCCCTATTCCTTATATAGTGCACTACTTTAGACCAGAGCCCTATTCCCTATATAGTACACTACTTTAGACCAGAGCCCTATTCCCTATATAGTACACTACTTTAGACCAGAGCCCTATTCCCTATATAGTACACTACTTTAGACCAGAGCCCTATTCCCTATATAGTACACTACTTTAGACCAGAGCCCTATTCCCTATATAGTACACTACTTTAGACCAGGGCCCTATTCCCTATATAGTGCACTACTTTAGACCAGAGCCCTATTCCCTATATAGTGCACTACTTTAGACCAGGGCCCTATTCCTATATAGTACACTAATTTAGACCAGAGCCCTATTCCCTATATAGTGGACTACTTTAGACCAGAGCCCTATTCCCTATATAGTGCACTACTTTAGACCAGAGTCCTATTCCCTATATAGTGCACTACTTTAGACCAGGGCCCTATTCCCTATATAGTGCACTACTTTAGACCAGAACCCTATTCCCTATATAGTGCACTACTTTAGACCAGAACCCTATTCCCTATATAGTGCACTACTTTAGACCAGGGCCCTATTCCCTATATAGTGCACTACGTTTGACCAGAGCCCTATTCCCTATATAGTGCACTACTTTAGACCAGAGCCCTATTCCCTATATAATGCACTACGCTTTGACCAGAGCCCTATTCCCTATATAGTGCACTACTTTAGACCAGGGCCCTATTCCCTATATAGTGCACTACTTTAGACCAGAGCCCTATTCCCTATATAGTGCACTACTTTAGACCAGAGCCATATTCCCTATATAGGGCACTACTTTAGACCAGGGCCCTATTCCCTATATAGTACACTACTTTAGACCAGAGCCCTATTCCCTATATAGTACACTACTTTAAACCAGAGCCCTATTCCTATATAGTACACTACTTTAGACCAGAGCCCTATTCCCTATATAGTGTACTACTGTTGACCAGGGCCCTATTCCCTATATAGTAGACTACTTTAGACCAGAGCCCTATTCCCTATATAGTGGACTACTTTAGAGCAGAGCCCTATTCCCTATGTAGTGCACTACTTTAGACCAGAGCCCTATTCCCTATATAGTACACTACTTTAGACCAGAGCCCTATTCCATATATAGTACACTACTTTAGACCAGAGCCCTATTCCCTATATAGTACACTACTTTAGACCAGAGCCCTATTCCCTATATAGTACACTACTTTAGACCAGAGCCCTATTCCCTATATAGTACACTACTTTAGACCAGGGCCCTATTCCCTATATAGTGCACTACTTTAGACCAGAGCCCTATTCCCTATATAGTGCACTACTTTAGACCAGGGCCCTATTCCCTATATAGTAGACTACTTTAGACCAGAGCCCTATTCCCTATATAGTGGACTACTTTAGACCAGAGCCCTATTCCCTATATAGTGCACTACTTTAGACCAGGGCCCTATTCCTTATATAGTGCACTACTTTAGACCAGAGCCCTATTCCCTATATAGTACACTACTTTAGACCAGAGCCCTATTCCCTATATAGTACACTACTTTAGACCAGAGCCCTATTCCCTATATAGTACACTACTTTAGACCAGAGCCCTATTCCCTATATAGTACACTACTTTAGACCAGAGCCCTATTCCCTATATAGTACACTACTTTAGACCAGGGCCCTATTCCCTATATAGTGCACTACTTTAGACCAGAGCCCTATTCCCTATATAGTGCACTACTTTAGACCAGGGCCCTATTCCCTATATAGTACACTAATTTAGACCAGAGCCCTATTCCCTATATAGTGGACTACTTTAGACCAGAGCCCTATTCCCTATATAGTGCACTACTTTAGACCAGAGTCCTATTCCCTATATAGTGCACTACTTTAGACCAGGGCCCTATTCCCTATATAGTGCACTACTTTAGACCAGAACCCTATTCCCTATATAGTGCACTACTTTAGACCAGAACCCTATTCCCTATATAGTGCACTACTTTAGACCAGGGCCCTATTCCCTATATAGTGCACTACGTTTGACCAGAGCCCTATTCCCTATATAGTGCACTACTTTAGACCAGAGCCCTATTCCCTATATAATGCACTACGTTTGACCAGAGCCCTATTCCCTATATAGTGCACTACTTTAGACCAGGGCCCTATTCCCTATATAGTGCACTACTTTAGACCAGAGCCCTATTCCTATATAGTGCACTACTTTAGACCAGAGCCATATTCCCTATATAGGGCACTACTTTAGACCAGGGCCCTATTCCCTATATAGTGCACTACTTTAGACCAGAGCCCTATTCCCTATATAGTGCACTACTTTAGACCAGGGCCCTATTCCCTATATAGTAGACTACTTTAGACCAGAGCCCTATTCCCTATATAGTGGACTACTTTAGACCAGAGCCCTATTCCCTATATAGTGCACTACTTTAGACCAGGGCCCTATTCCTTATATAGTGCACTACTTTAGACCAGAGCCCTATTCCCTATATAGTACACTACTTTAGACCAGAGCCCTATTCCCTATATAGTACACTACTTTAGACCAGAGCCCTATTCCCTATATAGTACACTACTTTAGACCAGAGCCCTATTCCCTATATAGTACACTACTTTAGACCAGAGCCCTATTCCCTATATAGTGCACTACTTTAGACCAGGGCCCTATTCCCTATATAGTGCACTACTTTAGACCAGAGCCCTATTCCCTATATAGTGCACTACTTTAGACCAGAGCCATATTCCCTATATAGGGCACTACTTTAGACCAGGGCCCTATTCCCTATATAGTGCACTACTTTAGACCAGAGCCCTATTCCCTATATAGTGCACTACTTTAGACCAGGGCCCTATTCCCTATATAGTAGACTACTTTAGACCAGAGCCCTATTCCCTATATAGTGGACTACTTTAGACCAGAGCCCTATTCCCTATATAGTGCACTACTTTAGACCAGGGCCTATTCCTTATATAGTGCACTACTTTAGACCAGAGCCCTATTCCCTATATAGTACTACTTTAGACCAGAGCCCTATTCCCTATATAGTACACTACTTTAGACCAGAGCCCTATTCCCTATATAGTACACTACTTTAGACCAGAGCCCTATTCCCTATATAGTACACTACTTTAGACCAGAGCCCTATTCCCTATATAGTACACTACTTTAGACCAGGGCCCTATTCCCTATATAGTGCACTACTTTAGACCAGAGCCCTATTCCCTATATAGTGCACTACTTTTAGACCAGGGCCCTATTCCCTATATAGTACACTAATTTAGACCAGAGCCCTATTCCCTATATAGTGGACTACTTTAGACCAGAGCCCTATTCCCTATATAGTGCACTACTTTAGACCAGAGTCCTATTCCCTATATAGTGCACTACTTTAGACCAGGGCCCTATTCCCTATATAGTGCACTACTTTAGACCAGAACCCTATTCCCTATATAGTGCACTACTTTAGACCAGAACCCTATTCCCTATATAGTGCACTACTTTAGACCAGGGCCCTATTCCCTATATAGTGCACTACGTTTGACCAGAGCCCTATTCCCTATATAGTGCACTACTTTAGACCAGAGCCCTATTCCCTATATAATGCACTACGTTTGACCAGAGCCCTATTCCCTATATAGTGCACTACTTTAGACCAGGGCCCTATTCCCTATATAGTGCACTACTTTAGACCAGAGCCCTATTCCCTATATAGTGCACTACTTTAGACCAGAGCCATATTCCCTATATAGGGCACTACTTTAGACCAGGGCCCTATTCCCTATATAGTACACTACTTTAGACCAGAGCCCTATTCCCTATATAGTACACTACTTTAAACCAGAGCCCTATTCCCTATATAGTACACTACTTTAGACCAGAGCCCTATTCCCTATATAGTACACTACTTTAGACCAGAGCCCTATTCCCTATATAGTACACTACTTTAGACCAGAGCCCTATTCCCTATATAGTACCCTACTTTAGACCAGGGCCCTATTCCCTATATAGTGCACTACTTTAGACCAGAGCCCTATTCCCTATATAGTGCACTACTTTAGACCAGGCCCTATTCCCTATATAGTAGACTACTTTAGACCAGAGCCCTATTCCCTATATAGTGGACTACTTTAGACCAGAGCCCTATTCCCTATATAGTGCACTACTTTAGACCAGGGCCCTATTCCTTATATAGTGCACTACTTTAGACCAGAGCCCTATTCCCTATATAGTACACTAATTTAGACCAGAGCCCTATTCCCTATATAGTACACTACTTTAGACCAGAGCCCTATTCCCTATATAGTACACTACTTTAGACCGGAGCCCTATTCCCTATATAGTACTACTTTAGACCAGGGCCCTATTCCCTATATAGTGCACTACTTTAGACCAGAGCCTATTCCCTATATAGTGCACTGCTTTAGACCAGGGCCCTATTCCCTATATAGTACACTACTTTAGACCAGAGCCCTATTCCCTATATAGTGGACTACTTTAGACCAGAGCCTATTCCCTATATAGTGCACTACTTTAGACCAGAGTCCTATTCCCTATATAGTGCACTACTTTAGACCAGGGCCCTATTCCCTATATAGTGCACTACTTTAGACCAGAACCCTATTCCCTATATAGTGCACTACTTTAGACCAGAACCCTATTCCCTATATAGTGCACTACTTTAGACCAGGGCCCTATTCCCTATATAGTGCACTACGTTTGACCAGAGCCCTATTCCCTATATAGTGCACTACTTTAGACCAGGGCCCTATTCCCTATATAGTGCACTACTTTAGACCAGGGCCCTATTCCCTATATAGTGCACTACTTTAGACCAGAGCCCTATTCCCTATATAGTGCACTACTTTAGACCAGGGCCCTATTCCTATATAGTACACTACTTTAGACCAGAGCCCTATTCCCTATATATAGTGGACTACTTTAGACCAGAGCCCTATTCCCTATATAGTGCAATACTTTAGACCAGAGTCCTATTCCCTATATAGTGCACTACTTTAGACCAGGGCCCTATTCCCTATATAGTGCACTACTTTAGACCAGAACCCTATTCCCTATATAGTGCACTGCTTTAGACCAGAACCCTATTCCCTATATAGTGCACTACTTTAGACCAGAGCCCTATTCCCTATATTGTGCACTACTTTAGACCAGGGCCCTATTCCCTATATAGTGCACTACGTTTGACCAGAGCCCTATTCCCTATATAGTGCACTACTTTAGACCAGAGCCCTATTCCCTATATAATGCACTACGTTTGACCAGAGCCCTATTCCCTATATAGTGCACTACTTTAGACCAGGGCCCTATTCCCTATATAGTGCACTACTTTAGACCAGGGCCCTATTCCCTATATAGTGCACTACTTTAGACCAGAGCCCTATTCCCTATATAGTGCACTACTTTAGACCAGGGCCCTATTCTCTATATAGTGCACTACTTTAGACCAGAGCCCTATTAAGCTATATAGTGCACTACGTTTCACCAGAGCCCTATTCCCTATGTAGTGCACTACGTTTGACCAGAGCCTATTCCCTATATAGTGCACTACTTTATACCAGAGCCCTATTCCTATGTAGTGCACTACATTTGACCAGAGCCCTATTCCTTTATAGTGCACTACGTTTCACCAGAGCCCTATTCCCTATGTAGTGCACTACGTTTGACCAGAGCCCTATTCCCTATATAGTGCACTACGTTTCACCAGAGCCCTATTCCTATGTAGTGCACTACGTTTGACCAGAGCCCTATTCCCTATATAGTGCACTACTTTTCACCAGAGCCCTATTCCCTATGTAGTGCACTACGTTTGACCAGAGCCCTATTCCCTACATAGTGCACTACGTTTGACCAGAGCCCTATTCCCTATATAGTGCACTACGTTTGACCAGAGCCCTATTCCCTATATAGTGCACTACGTTTGACCAGAGCCCTATTCCCTATGTAGTGCACTACGTTTGACCAGAGCCCTATTCCCTATATAGAACACTACTGTAGACCAGAGCCCTATTCCCTATATAGTACACTACTTTAGACCAGAGCCCTATTCCTATATAGTGCACTACTTTAGACCAGAGCCCTATTCCTATATAGTCCACTACTTTAGACCAGAGCACTATTCCCTATATAGTGCACTTCTGTTTAACCAGAGCCCTATTCCTATATAGAACACTACTGTAGACCAGAGCCCTATTCCCTATATAGTACACTACTTTGGACCAGAGCCCTATTCCCTATATAGTGCACTACGTTTGACCAGAGCCCTATGGACCCCAGTGCATTATATAGAGAATAGGGTTTCATTTGGGACTCATCATACCCCATACCCCATGCCATACGTTAGTTGTTTGACAGGCAGGCTTACTTAGGTTAAAAAGTTGCTCTTTGCCACAGATCTAGGATCAGGTTATAATCCTCCAATCCAAATATTGATTATTTTATTAGGGGGAAATGCTTATCTGACTGTAGATCAGTGACTATATGACAGTTTGTTTGACGTTAGCGCCTCATTCTCGTGGAGTTTTACTTGCGTCTGGTGATTGAACAGTGGCCCCTACTGGTAGGAGGTTGAACAGCCCGTGTCTCCCAACGCGCCAAAAGCAGGAGGTGGACCATAAAACATCGGCCACCATTGTCTGTTCATTTCCTGTCTATTTTACATGTTTAATTGGACCATAGAACATCGGCCACCATTGTCTGTTCATTTCCTGTCTATTTTACATGTTTAATTGGACCATAGAACATCGGACACCATTGTCTGTTCATTTCCTGTCTATTTTACATGTTTAATTGGACCATAAAACATCGGACACCATTGTCTGTTCATTTCCTGTCTATTTTACATGTTTAATTGGACCATAGAACATCGGCCACCATTTTCTGTTCATTTCCTGTGTATTTTACATGTTTAATTGGACCATAGAACATACACCATTTTCTGTTAATTTCCCGTCTATTCTACATGTTGAATGGCCACCGTTCATCTTCACGCAGCAGTGATTGTCCTTTAGGGTATAAAGCTACATTAAACCTTGTGCCAGACAAACTAGCCTGTAGGGCTTAATAAACAGTCACTCTGTTTCATTGTTGTCGCCCCCCCTCCCCGCTAATTCAACCCTGTAGTTTACTGTCTAATAAATTGGCGTAGCGCTGCCTTCCTTAACTGCGGTGTTGCATGTATATCGCTGCCTGGGGAGACACCATTAAAAATGTAAATGAATTTATATGACGTGAAATAAAAACCTTGCTGGTGACATTGAGACCTCTTAAGTGCCATAAAGTTAAACACTGGAATGGGCGTGTCTCAAATGGGCCCTATTCCGTTTCTAGTGCCCTGCTTCTGACCGGGGACCATTTGAGCTCATTAAGTGGGGATGTACTTCTATATGGGAACAGTGAGGAATGTGTGTGTCTGTCTGTGTGTGTGTGTGTGTGTGTCTGTCTGTCTGTCTGTCTGTCTGTCTGTCTGTCTGTCTGTCTGTCTGTCTGTCTGTCTGTCTGTCTGTCTGTGTGTGTGTGTGTGTGTGTGTGTGTGTGTGTGTGTGTCCATGGCTGTCTGTCAGTGTCTGTTTAAGCACTCTGAATAGAATGATCTTTTTGAAGTCAGTTTGGCTCAACTAAGTGGAAAACTTAGCATTATTATTATTCTCTATACGTCTATAGTACACTACTACAATAGTGCACTATTTGGGGAATAGGGTGCCATTTTGGATGCAGTTTTAATCTACCACAGAGATACAAGCAGTTTTAATCTACCACAGAGATACAAGCAGTTTTAATCTACCACAGAGATACAAGCAGTTTTAATCTACCACAGAGAGCCATGCAGTTTTAATCTACCACAGAGAACCATGCAGTTTTAATCTACCACAGAGAACCATGCAGTTTTAATCTACCACAGAGCCATGCAGTTTTAATCTACCACAGAGAGCCATGCAGTTTTAATCTACCACAGAGAGACATGCAGTTTTCATCTACCACAGAGAGACATGCAGTTTTCATCTACCACAGAGAGACATGCAGTTTTCATCTACCACAGAGAGACATGCAGTTTTCATCTACCACAGAGAGACATGCAGTTTTCATTTACCACAGAGAGACATGCAGTTTTCATCTACCACAGAGAGCCATGCAGTTTTAATCCACCACAGAGAGCCATGCAATGAGGCAGAACTGCTTGGAACGTTAAAAGGGGACGTTGAATATTTGACAACTTGATGTTAGATGATTCCTGACCCTGACAGTATGTGTCAGGAGAATCTATAATCCACTGGTCCGTGCTTTGGCCCATAGAGCAGTTTCAGGGTGAGGAACCATCTAACGAGGTTGGGTACCAGGCTGTCTGTCTGCTAGCATTTCACTACTTCTACTCGGTCTCATATTACCAGACATGTTTAAGGAGTGGAATGACAACACAAACAGATCTGGGACCAGCCTACCATATAACATCAAGTTGTTAAATAGTGGACTTTCCCCTTTAAGTAGCCAAATAATAGGAAGCTCAAACCTTTTTGTTAAAGTTGTTGTTCATTTGAAGATAGAGAGGTCGAGAGATGTGTCCTTGTAGAATGTGATGTTGAGAATCCTTCCTGTTCTAAGGTGGTGCTTAGGGAACGTGGACAGGGTTCTTTGGCTGGATTGTGTGATAGGAGAGTGACAGATCTGATTTAAACCCCTCTGTCTGTCTGTGTGTCTGTCTGTCTGTCTGTGTGTGTGTGTGTGTGTGTGTGTGTGTGTGTGTTCAGTGTGTGTGTGTGTGTGTGTGTGTGTGTGTGTTCAGTGTGTGTGTGTGTGTGTGTGTGTGTGTGTGTGTGTGTGTGTGTTCAGTGTGTGTGTGTGTGTGTGTGTGTGTGTGTGTTCAGTGTGTGTGTGTGTGTGTGTGTGTGTGTGTGTGTGTTCAGTGTGTGTTCAGTGTGTGTGTGTGTGTGTGTGTGTGTGTGTGTGTGTGTGTGTGTGTGTGTGTGTGTGTGTGTGTGTGTGTGTGTGTGTGTGTGTGTTCAGTGTGTGTGTGTGTGTGTGTGTGTGTGTGTGTGTGTGTGTGTGTGTGTGTGTGTGTGTGTGTGTGTGTGTGTGTGTGTGTGTGTATTCAACGTGGGTAGTATCAAGGCAGGCTGTCAGTACAGGTATTACATGTTTTCAGAAGATGGGCAGGGACTCTGCTGTTCTAGCTTCAGGGGAAGCTGGTTCCACCACTGGGTTGCCAGGACAGAGAAGAGTTGGTCTGGGCTGATAGAGACAGAGGGTACATGGTAGACTGCAGCAGCTGTACAGGACAGAGAAGAGGTTGGTCGGGGCTGATAGAGACAGAGGGTACATGGTAGACTGCAGCAGCTGTACAGGACAGAGAAGAGGTTGGTCTGGGCTGATAGAGACAGAGGGTACATGGTAGACTGCAGCAGCTGTACAGGACAGAGAAGAGGTTGGTCTGGGCTGATAGAGACAGAGGGTACATGGTAGACTGCAGCAGCTGTACAGGACAGAGACGAGGTTGGACTGGGCTGAGAGGGAGCTGCCCTCCCGTAGGGGTGGGAGGACCAAGAGACCTGAGGTGGCAGAACGGAGTACTCAGGTTGGAATGTGGGGTTTGATCAGAGCCTGAAGGTAGTTCCTCTTGCTGCTCCATAGGTCAGTAACATGGTCTTGTAGTGGAGCGGGAAGAGAGATTTTTAATTTATTTTATTTCACCTTTATTTAACCATATTGGCCAGTTGAGAACAAGTTTTCATTTACAACTGCGGCCTGGCCAAGATAAAGCAAAGCAGTGTGACACAAACAACAACACAGAGTTTCACATGGAATAAACAAACGTACAGTCAATAATACAGTAGAAAGGGAGAGAGGGAGGGAAGGAGAGGAATACAGGACAGAGAGGAGAAAGAGAGGGAGAAAAGGAGAGAGAGAGAGGGAGAATGGGAGAGAGAGGGAATGGGAGAGGGAGAATGGGAGAGAGAGAGGGAGAATGGGAGAGGGAGAATGGGAGAGAGAGAGGGAGAATGGGAGAGAGAGAGGGAGAATGGGAGAGGCGAGAGGGAGAATGGGAGAGAGGGAGGAGAATGGGAGAGGAGAAATGGGAGAGAGAGAGGAGAATGGGGAGAGAGAGGGAGAATGGGACAGAGAGAGGGGGAATGGGAGAGAGAGAGTGAGAATGGGACAGAGAGGGGGGAATGGGACAGAGAGAGGGGGAGAATGGGAGAGAGAGAGGGAGAATGGGAGAGAGAGAGGGGGAATGGGACAGAGAGAGGGGGAGAGGTAAGGAAAGCGATACAGGAGGGAGAATGGGAACGGAAGAGAGAGTGTCAAGTTCTGACCTTAGTTCCGTTGTTTTGTCCTTTGTTTTTAGTTTGGTCAGGGCGTGAGTTGGGTGGGTTGTCTATGTCAGTTTTTCTATGATTTTCTATTTCTGTGTTTGGCCTGGTATGGTTCTCAATCAGAGGCAGCTGTCAATTGTTGTCCCTGATTGAGAACCATATTTAGGTAGCCTGTTTTTGATTGTGTTTTGTGGGTGGTTGTTTTCAGTCTCTGTGTGTGTTTGCACCTGACAGAACTGTTTCGGGTTGTTTCTTTGTTGTTTTGTTATTCAGTGTTCAGTTTTGGATTATTATTAAAAATCATGAACATTTACCACGTTGCACCTTGGTCCTCACCTTCTTCCGCCGACAATGGCCGTCACAGAGAGATGCGAGAGAGAAGGAGTGAGAGAGAGAGATAAGGGTCCAAGTCCCTGTTCCCCGGCAGCGTAGCCTAGTGGTTAGAGTGTAGAGGCGGCAGGGTAGCCTAGTGGTTAGAGTGTAGAGGTGGCAGGGTAGCCTAGTGGTTAGAGTGTAGAGGTGGCAGCGTAGCCTAGTGGTTAGAGTGTAGCGGCAGCGTAGCCTAGTGGTTAGAGTGTAGAGGTGGCAGGGTAGCCTAGAGGTTAGAGTGTAGAGGTGGCAGCGTAGCCCAGTGGTTAGAGTGTAGCGGCGGCAGCGTAGCCTAGTGGTTAGAGTGTAGAGGTAGCAGGGTAGCCTAGTGGTTAGAGTGTAGAGGTGGCAGGGTAGCCTAGTGGTTAGAGTATAGAGGTGGCAGGGTAGCCTAGTGGTTAGAGTGTAGAGGTGGCAGGGTAGCCTAGAGGTTAGAGTGTAGAGGTGGCAGGGTAGCCTAGTGGTTAGAGTGTAGAGGTGGCAGGGTAGCCTAGTGGTTAGAGTATAGAGGTGGCAGCGTAGCCTAGTGGTTAGAGTGTAGAGGCGGCAGGGTAGCCTAGTGGTTAGAGTGTAGAGGTGGCAGGGGTAGCCTAGTGGTTAGAGTGTAAAGGTGGCAGGGTAGCCTAGTGGTTAGAGTGTAGAGGTGGCAGGGTAGCCTAGTGGTTAGAGTGTAGAGGTGGCAGGGTAGCCTAGTGGTTAGAGTGTAGAGTTGGCAGGGTAGCCTAGTGGATAGAGTATAGAGGTGGCAGCGTAGCCTAGTGGTTAGAGTGTAGAGGCGGCAGGGTAGCCTAGTGGTTAGAGTGTAGAGGTGGCAGGGTAGCCTAGTGGTTAGAGTGTAAAGGTGGCAGGGTAGCCTAGTGGTTAGAGTGTAGAGGTGGCAGGGTAGCCTAGTGGTTAGAGTGTAGAGGTGGCAGGGTAGCCTAGTGGTTAGAGTGTAGAGGCGGCAGGGTAGCCTAGTGGTTAGAGTGTAGAGGTGGCAGGGTAGCCTAGTGGTTAGAGTGTAGAGGTGGCAGCGTAGCCTAGTGGTTAGAGTGTAGCGGCGGCAGCGTAGCCTAGTGGTTAGAGTGTAGAGGTGGCAGGGTAGCCTAGAGGTTAGAGGTAGAGGTGGCAGCGTAGCCCAGTGGTTAGAGTGTAGCGGCGGCAGCGTAGCCTAGTGGTTAGAGTGTAGAGGTAGCAGGGTAGCCTAGTGGTTAGAGTGTAGAGGTGGCAGGGTAGCCTAGTGGTTAGAGTATAGAGGTGGCAGGGTAGCCTAGTGGTTAGAGTGTAGAGGTGGCAGGGTAGCCTAGAGGTTAGAGTGTAGAGGTGGCAGGGTAGCCTAGTGGTTAGAGTGTAGAGGTGGCAGGGTAGCCTAGTGGTTAGAGTATAGAGGTGGCAGCGTAGCCTAGTGGTTAGAGTGTAGAGGCGGCAGGGTAGCCTAGTGGTTAGAGTGTAGAGGTGGCAGGGTAGCCTAGTGGTTAGAGTGTAGAGGTGGCAGGGTAGCCTAGTGGTTAGAGTGTAAAGGTGGCAGGGTAGCCTAGTGGTTAGAGTGTAGAGGTGGCAGGGTAGCCTAGTGGTTAGAGTGTAGAGGTAGCAGGGTAGCCTAGTGGTTAGAGTGTAGAGGTGGCAGGGTAGCCTAGTGGTTAGAGTATAGAGGTGGCAGGGTAGCCTAGTGGTTAGAGTGTAGAGGTGGCAGGGTAGCCTAGAGGTTAGAGTGTAGAGGTGGCAGGGTAGCCTAGTGGTTAGAGTGTAGAGGTGGCAGGTTAGCCTAGTGGTTAGAGTGTAGAGGTGGCAGGGTAGCCCAGTGGTTAGAGTGTAGAGGCGGCAGGGTAGCCTAGTGGTTAGAGTGTGGAGGTGGCAGGGTAGCCTAGTGGTTAGAGTGTAAAGGTGGCAGGGTAGCCTAGTGGTTAGAGTGTAGAGGTGGCAGGGTAGCCTAGTGGTTAGAGTGTAGAGGTGGCAGGGTAGCCTAGTGGTTAGAGTGTAGAGGCGGCAGGGTAGCCTAGTGGTTAGAGTGTAGAGGTGGCAGGGTAGCCTAGTGGTTAGAGTGTAGAGGTGGCAGCGTAGCCTAGTGGTTAGAGTGTAGCGGCGGCAGCGTAGCCTAGTGGTTAGAGTGTAGAGGTGGCAGGGTAGCCTAGAGGTTAGAGTGTAGAGGTGGCAGCGTAGCCCAGTGGTTAGAGTGTAGCGGCGGCAGCGTAGCCTAGTGGTTAGAGTGTAGAGGTAGCAGGGTAGCCTAGTGGTTAGAGTGTAGAGGTGGCAGGGTAGCCTAGTGGTTAGGAGTATAGAGGTGGCAGGGGTAGCCTAGTGGTTAGAGTGTAGAGGTGGCAGGGTAGCCTAGAGGTTAGAGTGTAGAGGTGGCAGGGTAGCCTAGTGGTTAGAGTGTAGAGGTGGCAGGGTAGCCTAGTGGTTAGAGTATAGAGGTGGCAGCGTAGCCTAGTGGTTAGAGTGTAGAGGCGGCAGGGTAGCCTAGTGGTTAGAGTGTAGAGGTGGCAGGGTAGCCTAGTGGTTAGAGTGTAGAGGTGGCAGGGTAGCCTAGTGGTTAGAGTGTAAAGGTGGCAGGGTAGCCTAGTGGTTAGAGTGTAGAGGTGGCAGGGTAGCCTAGTGGTTAGAGTGTAGAGGTGGCAGGGTAGCCTAGTGGTTAGAGTGTAGAGTTGGCAGGGTAGCCTAGTGGATAGAGTATAGAGGTGGCAGCGTAGCCTAGTGGTTAGAGTGTAGAGGCGGCAGGGTAGCCTAGTGGTTAGAGTGTAAAGGTGGCAGGGTAGCCTAGTGGTTAGAGTGTAGAGGTGGCAGGGTAGCCTAGTGGTTAGAGTGTAGAGGTGGCAGGGTAGCCTAGTGGTTAGAGTGTAGAGGTGGCAGGGTAGCCTAGTGGTTAGAGTGTAGAGGTGGCAGGGTAGCCTAGTGGTTAGAATGTAGAGGTGGCAGCGTAGCCTAGTGGTTAGA